>NC_090063.1:8274670-8324670 GCF_038355195.1 Osmerus mordax | reverse complement strand
TGTGTGTGTGTGTTTGTGCGTGTGCGTGTGTGTATGCATACATAAGAGAAAATGGAAATATCCCTCTTTTTCTCTCGATGTGGCCAGGTAATATTCCTTTGAGGCAACAAGCAAAAACCTCATTCCCAGGTTCCCAGGTTCCCAGGGCTATGATTGTGTCATTAGAGGTTGGAACATGGAGGCCTTGTCCCAACACTCCCTGAGCTCCCTTAATTAACCCACACCTCTCCCAGCGCCTCCAAATACCCAAGAAAGCAGAGAGAGAGAGGCAAGGATGGAGAGAGGGGATGAAAAGATACCCGCCAGGCTCTTCTTTCAGGAGTAGCTGGACCCGGAGTAATTCAGACTGTTTCATAATATTAGATGTACAGACTGTGGGATATAGAAAGTATGGTGTAACGTGTAGGACATAGGGTGTAGGGTGTAGGGAGTAGGACATAGGGTGTAGGGTGTAGGGAGTAGGACATAGGGTGTAGGGTGTAGGGAGGAGGACATAGGGAGTAGGGTATAGGGAGTAAGGAGTAGGACATAGGGAGTAGGGTGTGAGGATCAGGAGGTGTGTTCTAGGGAGAGGAGGGAATGTAGATCCTTTATCAAGTGGGCGTGCTTTTTGTGGGTGTGTCAAACATGGGTGTGTCTTCGTATATTGTGGTCGTATCTTACCTGGTACCAGCGGATAGGACTGGGGACCTGCAACACTGGCTCCTATCTCCGGTCCTGTTGCAGTATTGGTCAAACTGCTCTTCATCTCCTCCAATCCCCCTGCTAGAGAGCCCATGGAGTAATCTGATGACTAGAGAGAGAGAGAGAGAGTTTACTTAAGTAATGCGGTTGAGGTGGAGGAGGGGAGTGTTCCACCAGCACGTGTTAAACCTTTAATATTCTGCTATAAATCCCATATGGACCCTTATCATATTCCAACGTGTCAATACAGAGTTACAGGATGTGCAGTAAACACACTTACACACAAACGCACACATACACACACACATGCACACACTTCCAGTGGAGAGGTTATTGATCTGTTGACAAAAGCAGGGATTTACTGTACATCCAGGCCAGAGTCTATAACCACAGGATCAGGGTTCTCTACACCCACACACACACACACTGATCTCCTAGGTACAGTAAAGATAACACAAAGCCTCCTGCCTTCCTGTACGACAACAATAAGACCTGTGATCATTGAGACACACAAACACACACGCACACACACACACACACACACACACAGATAAGAGTCTGGCAGAAAACCTATCCACAGACCCTTTCCTATAAATGTAAGAAATGAAGAGATCGGGGAAGAGAATGAGGGATGGATGAAAGAGAGACAAAGACTGAAAAGAAGGCAGGACGTCAGGTACCAGAAGTATTTAATCAGTTCAGAAGAACTGTATAATTGTATAATCAGATGTACTGTCAAACAGACTCAGCAAAGGTCCTGGGAATTTGTTGCCATTTATTTTCATTCAGTCTTGTCTTACAGTATTCTGGCCAATCTCCTTTCCTCTCATCATGAAATGCACAGACGTGATGGATGGAAAGTGTCCCTCACCTGTGTCTGACCCCACAGACACACACACACATCCCTCCTCATCAGGTGCTGGCTCACTAGGTCTATCTAGGTGTACCAGAGGTATAAATGGTTTAGAGTGATTGTGGGCATCAGGATGACAGTGATGAGCAACTAGAGATGGAATGTATTGGACTATGGATTTTCCCTCATGATACGTAGTCATTGACTGCCCTCTCTCTTCTCTCTCTCTCCCTCTTGTCTATCTATCTCTGTATCTTTCTCTCTCTCTCTCTCTCTCTCTCTCTCTCTCTCTCTCTCTCTCTCTCTCTCTCTCCCTCTCTGTGTACCAATGACAGCAATCAGAACTCCTTTGGTTGATGCACTGAGAATTACACACTGAGCCCTTAAATAGCCCTGTGTGTGTCATTGTGTGTGTGTGTTACTTTAATATGTGTGTGCTTAGGTGTGTGTTCATGTGTGCTCACTGACCTCTTAAACACCCTTGTGCTTGTACTCAACACAACCACTGGACTGTGACCTGCCCAATAAGGGCTTACACTAACTGTCTCTCTTTCTTTCTTTCTCTCTCTCCCCCCTCTCCCCCTTCACTTGCTCTATCTCTGTTTCTTTCTCTTTCTTTGCCTCTCTCTACCTTCTCCCTTCCACTCTCTCCTCCCCCTTCTCTCTATCTCTCAATATCTCACTCCTGTCTCTCTCCTATTCTCTTTCAGTTTAAACAACTTTCCCCCTCATTGCTCAACCCCCAATTGTCATGTAGTCTCCTAATATGTCCATGTAAGATGTGTGTGTGTGTCACTGAAGGGCGGGGAGAGGCAGAGAGGGGGAGAGATGGAGGGAGGAAGGAGGTTAGAAAAGGGGGCTGGTCGACTAGAAGGTAATTGGCGATGATGAAGTTTGGCCGGCGACGGTGACAGGTTGCTAAGGAAGATGGATCATTCTCATTGTGGCCTGTAAATGTTGTCAATTCCAGCCCTCATAGTGCCATCAGCCTTGATCAGGGATGAGAGAAGAGGCCCATCTGGGACAGAAAGGAGAAGAGAGAGGAGGAGAGGAGAGGAAGACAGTTGAAAGGAGGACAGGAGGAGAAAGGAGAGGAGAGTTGAGAGGAGAAGAAGAGAGGAGAGAGGAGGAAGGGGGTAACGTTTAGCATGGTAGGAAGAGAAGAATGGTAAGGAGGCAGGAGGATGGAAGTGACAGTTTGCTGTATTCAACCGAGCATGGAAATCAAGTAAGCTTGTGTGAAATAACAAGCTTACAAAACTTGGACAGTTTTACCCTGATATTGATTTTACAATATCAACAGGGGAGATTGTATAACAATGTTACCTCACCTCACACACACACACACACACATAAAATGTCCACTTTTCATATCTAAAACACACACACCCTTACACACACACACAGGTCAGATAGTACAGAGAAGGTTCAAGGCTGTAATGGTTTGGTCCAGATCTCACATCAATAACAGATGAGGCTTAATCGGCCAACTGGCTCACACACACACACACACACCCACAAACACACACTCATTCTATCTTGGTCCTGCCGCTACAAGTTATTTGCATAATGGTATTTCCTACCTTTTCCATCCCCCATTCCATTCACAGTGCCATCACTCTCTCCCCTCTCTCTCTCTTTCTCTCTCTCTCTCTTTCTCTCTCTGTCTCTGTCTGTCTCTCTCTCACTCTGTCTCTCTCTCTCTCTCCTTCTCTCTCTCCTTCTCTCTCTGTCTCTCTCTCTTTTTATCTCTGTCTCTCTCTCTCTATTTCTTTCTGTCTCTCTCTCTGTCTCTCTCTCTCTATTTCTCTCTGTCTCTATCTCTCTATCTCTATCTGTCTCTCTGTCTCTATCTCTCTATCTATCTCTAGTCCTGGTAGAAAAGACTAAAAACAAATACAGGTCTCACAGTGAACCACAAACCACAAAATAGAACCTAGACCGGTGGGAAGATATTTATCAATGCACAGACTGAGACTGGCAGTGGAGGGAAGATATTCAGGAGCGCTCACACTTCAGTTTCCACCTCAATAGCCATGACACATGCTGGAGAGAATACAACAGACATTAGAAGAAAGGAAGGGAGGAAGGAAGGTAGGAAGGGAGGAATGGAGGATGAATGAGGGAGGGGAGGAGTGGCAGCTCTGTCCCTCCTTGTCCAGCTGTCACACCTCCCTTCCCAGTTCTCCTCTTGCCCCTCCCCCAGTTGGACACTAGGACCCTGGGGGTCTGGAGGGACGATCGGATCTGTGATGTATCACCTGGGTAATAGGAAGTGATTAAAGGGAAATTCAAAATCACTACGCCTGACAGGCTCACACGCACACACACACTAATTAATACTGTGACTTAATAGACCACAGAGACTGTGTGTGAGAGAGAAGGCTGGCCAACAGAGAGGAGAGATCAGAGACTGGGCAACACTGCCACAGAGCCAAAGCATCCTCCCAGGAGACCCTGGAGCCCTCTGCTAACACACTCTGTGTTCTTCATACGGTAACACAGACACACACGCTCACTCACACACAGCACCTCACACACACAAGCACCTCACACACACAAGCACCTCACACACACAAGCACCTCACACACACAAGCCCCAGGCCAGGTCCAAGTCCACCAGCAGTCTCTTAAAACGTGCCCCCATGACCCCCCTCCCCAAGACCTGTGACTTGCCAGTCACCAGTGTTCAATGTGTGTCTGTCAATCATTCTGTTTGGGAACTAAAAGTTTTCAGGCTGCAGTGGGAGACTGGGGAGGGGGAGAGGAGAGGGCGGGTGACAGGAGGAGAGGAGTGTTGGGGAGAGTCTGACAGGAGGAGAGGGGAGAGGGGGAGATGCGAAGAGAGGGGAGAGAAAGGACAAGGGTGCTACTGCCATCAGAGGCTTTGCCTTGTGTTTGAATGTGTCTGAAATTATGAGATCGTTTGCATGTGACACTGTGTGATGTGTCTGGATGGGCACAAGTGTGTATGTGTGCCCATCAAGTACAGGCAGCAAAGTGTGTGTTTGTGAAAGAGACATTGTGTTTATGCAGGTGCAGGAATGTGTGTCTGTTGTCCACATGCAAGTATGTGTGTGTGACCCCACTGTGTCTTACAGAGTCTATGTGATGTGGAGGTTAACACCCCTACCCCTCACCCCTGACCTCTGACCCCTGGGCCTGGCTTGGGCCCTGACCTCAGCATTATGAGTATTATAGTCTTCTCTCGTAGGCTATAGAGCCTCGATAGCCAATCCCCATCGACCTCTCGGCCCCAAACACTAGACAGTGTGTGTGGGTCAGCTGGAGGAGAATGGCTGTCAGTCCAGATGTCAGTCTGGGTCTTGGACTGGCCAAAGCTTCACCCTGCCCTGGTCAGACCAGGTCCTGTCCCAGTACAACCTCTAACCTCTCAGTCTAGAGAGCGCTGCTGACAAAGCAGAAAAGAGCCCCTGCTAAGCACCTTCCTTGTCAAGGGTCTCATCTCCTCAGCTTCCTGTGAGGCCGTGAACTTCTGTGTCCAGCTTGAAAACATCCAGTGTTCTAAAACAGACTGTATAGAAAGCCCTGGAACAAATGACCACCGAAACCCAGCGTCATCATGATTGTTAACATAAAACTCGGTTAGGATTGGTTGCTTTCCGTAAGCCCCTCCCTTTATTCCCACGATACATCAGCATACTGCCCGCTGAGTGTTCTATTGACATCCCTGAGCAGTAGGGAGGGAGGTCATATTGACGGACAGGTCCAGACCCCTGCGCCACTCATTACCTGGCAGTGTGGGAGAGGATGACGGAGAAGTCAATAGTGTCCCAGCTTGAGCTGCAATCAACTACACAGTCTGGTGTCGATGGATGTTCCTGAGACCCACAGCCTTCTGACGTTATTATCGGCTGACATGCACCTTTTCTTTATTTGCTGTTGTACAGCTCTATTGAATTCTATTGTAGAAATAGAAATAATAGAAGTAAAGTGGTTTGATATGGCAGGACAAGACAGGGCAGGGTAGGGTAGTGTGGGGCGGAACAAGGCAGGACTTGGTAGAGCAAGGTAGGGTAGGGGGAAGGCAGGGGCGAGGCAGGGCAGGGCAGGGCAGGGCAGGGCAGGGCAAGGCAGGGCAGGGCAGGGCCACAGACGGAGCACAAGCTTCAGGTGTTTCCGTCACACCTCACGTCAGCATCCAATGAGGTATGCTCGATTTACATCTCCGATTTGCTTAGACTTTGTGAGCATGACATACATCAAGTGCCCGTCAAGTATTTCAACCTGGATGCTGTTGCTATGCCACGCCCCTTACCTTGCCAGGGTCAGGGGTCAGGGAGAGGTCAGGGCTGCAGGGGATTGGCCAGGAAAGTTGTCTGTCAGACAGGCGGTCCAATACCTCGATCTGCTGTTGCGAGAAGAGCTCCCCTCTCATCTGCTTCCTGAGGAAGTCCCGCCCACCATGACCATTGGCCAGTGGAGAGTCCTGGATGCCTGTGGAGGGAGAGAAAGACAGGATGTCAGAGAGAAATAAAACACAGAAATTATTAAGAGGGAGGGAGAGAAAAGGATGGAGTACAAACCTAAGGAATAAGAATGTAATGATCAAAAAGAGCTGAAGTGCTTTGTTTAAAAAGTCTCATCTTATCTTACAATGTGAAAAAAGACCACTGCTGAATACTACTGCTGTGACAGAGAGAGGGACAGGAGAGAGAAATAAGGGATGAAAATATTGTTAGAAAACCGGTTACGAGCTCAACACAAGGATAGAGAGAGAGGATAAAAAGAGTTCTAGGATCGAGTGCCATATATAAATGCAATCCATTATGTGTCTTTCTCACACACACAGACACACGCACTCTCTCGCCATATGACTCCCGCTCCCCTCTCCTGGACAGAGTGTATGTCTGGCCGTGTCAGTGGGGTTGTGTGACTGAGCGCTGGTCCGTTATTGGAGCGCTGGGGGCTGAACAAGACAATTATAAGAACTCTGAAGAGTCGCAGCCCACAAATGATTAGAAAGAGGGAACGAAGAGAAAGATAAAGAGAAAAAGGGGATGAGGGTGAAAATCCCAGCTATAGACCCAATTCATCGTTCTCTCTCTCTCTCTCTCTCTCTCTCTGTCTCTCTGTCTCTCTCTCTCGGTGTGTGTGTGTGTGTGTGTGAATGTACTTTTGTGAGGAGAAAGAGAAATGACAGACAGACAGAGAGGGTTATGGGGGGAGAGGTGGGGGGTCTCCAAAAAATATCTTTCATTTGGGGCAAAGACATAGATCCATTTTAGCCAGGCTCAAGTGAGAGAGGGAAAGGGGGGGGGGGGCGCAGAGAGAGAGAGCGGTAGGATCCTCAGAAAAAGAAGAGAGAAAATTAGGAGGACGAGTCATGAGAAATACTTAGACAATATTGAATTTCTATCGAATCTACTGTACAGTATTACGTACGTACGTACGTAAAAATGACTAAATGTAAATGTAAGTACTCTTCAATGATGCAGTCAATTGGACACACACACTCATACATCACAGCTCACCTTAAAGCCTACAGACAAACCATTTCTTACGCTTTCTTACTTTGATTATAAAGTGTCCTTCACACACACACACCCAGTCAGGGAGTGTATGATCTGGGTGTCTAGTGACAGGAACCTCCTCTGGGAGATAAAGTCAGTATGATGTCTATGATGCTTTAGCTTGCCATCCCAAGGCGACCCTCCTAATCCCACTGGCCAGGCCTTCTGATGGAATTCAATTGATCAATCATGTAGCTCTGATGGCACCATTTCAGCCAGCTTATTGCTTTCTCTCTGTCCTTGTCTCTCCAACAGACACACACACACACTCACACAAACACTCACACACACTCGCACATCGTCATCACAAGACTGACTCCAGCTTTCTACAACAGAACTCACACAAAAGACTGATGGAGGGATGAGAGAGAGAGATAGCAAGAGAGAGACAGAAGAACAAGTGGAGAAAGAGAGAGATAGTATCTTTTCTCAACCCCAGAGTTTCTGTAATGACAGTATAAACATCAACCATTCATCATAATTACTGACGCAATATGACAATGCATTAAGAAACGTGTGTGTGTGTGTGTGTGTGTGGCTAGATGGTTTGATATCCGGCTGGTCTCATTGTGTCCGTGGCCAGTGGTAAAGAAACTCATTGCCGTGACGGGTTAAATCCTATTCATTGTTGGACACACACACACACACACACACACATGCGCATACACACAAGGCTGCTTCAATCTTGTAACGGCCTTCTGAGAAGGAAAACTCTTCTCTTCCCTCTTTTTCAGAAGAGAACAAAACCAACAATGAACACATATTGTCCTCTCTTTTCTTCCCTCTCTTCCTACCTCACTTAGTCATCCTCTTCTTCTTTCTCTTTCTATCACACTCTCTGGAAACCGTTTCCTCATCAGAAAGCAAACAGGAGGTGAATCATAGTCAGACAGTGTATTTGTTTGTGTCTGTCTCCTATCTGAGTGTGAGTGAGACTGTGTGCGTGTGTGCGTGCGTGTGTGTGTGTGTAACCATGGGGGTGGGACACCGCTGGCGTGAATCTCTTTGCACTTGACATAGATTATCATACTGATGGGATGAGGGTCGTAACTCTGACCCCATAGACTGAACCCTGTGTGTGTGTCTGTGTGTGTGTGTGTGTGTGTGGGTGTGTGTGTGTGTGTGGGTGTGGGTGCGTGTGTGTGTGTGTGTGGGTGTGTGTGTGTGGGTGCGTGTGTGTGTGCACCCTAAACTCCACTGATCAAAGGGCGGGGCAAAGAGAAGAACACTGTGGGTTAAAAGTTCCTCCACCCTCTTCCTCCCCCCTCTCCTTCCTCCCCCTCCCCCTCCTCTATCCCCCTTTCTTTCTCTCTTTCTCTCAGCGCTTTTCTTTGGTAAGCCGTTCGGTGTCACGCTGGATGCACAGAGAGGTGAAAGGTCAACCTGCTGTTCTGGGAAAAGTCATGGTGGTTATGACGACGCCAATCTGTCCATAACACCCAAACCGAGGGGGACAGACACTAGTTTTACTCTTGCGTATGAAGTTTGGATGTAGCAGCGCCCAACCCCTCACTCACACACACACTCTCACTACCTCCCTGAAATCTCCCTTAAGAGTAGAGGTCTTAGATATAATGGGCCTTTCGGCCTCACAAGTCAAGTTCTCCCATTCACGCCCCCACCCCCCCACTTCCCCTTCCTCTGGGGGAGGTCAGAGGTCACCACAGAGCTTTACCCACACACACTCCTGCCCCCCACACCCCTTACACACCTCCCACCCTCCACCCCCAACTACCGGTCACGCCTTCCCCTGTTCCCCTGCACAGCTGCTGTATCCACACACACACACACACAGCAGGAGCCATGGTAATAGACGTTGTCATTAACATTGCTGTTAATGACACAATCAAACTCATCACAGAGCCAACGTTGTCTAGTTATACACTCTCCTGTCCTCCTGTCCTCCTGTCATAGAAATACGCTGACTGGATCCCCACTCTCCTGTCCTGCCATAGATATACACCGACTAGATAGTCACTGACTAGACATCTGAAGTCCTATTGCCGTGATAACGGGAAGTGGGTCGTATCCAAGCAAAATTAAGTGAAACATTCAAGAAAATTGGGAAATGCAAGTGTGTGTGTTAGAGTGGGCCCAGCAGCGTTCTGTCAACCCCCCCTAGCTCCAACATCTGGTCCTGTGTCATTTACCATAGGAGACTGTCTCTGTGATGGCCTCACACACACACACACACACACACACACTCAAACGTTGTCTCATTTACCTGAGTCAGACTGGCTGTGATGGCTTTTTAATGTCACCGACACAGCCTCACACACACACACACATGCATTCACCCACTCACTCACTCATACATACGTGCAGACACACTAATGCGCAAACCTATGTTAATAAATGTAAGTGCACATTAGTACCAATGATCTATTGAAACACTGAAATCCAACTATTTTCTGTGATGTGCTTTACTGCCAAATAAGACAAACAAACAAATAAAAAAAAATATTGAACTGAACTAAGATATTTTACCTATACTTCCAAGCGGCAAACGTTCACACACACACATACCCACACATACATACACACATACACACGCATATATACACACATACACACATACCCACACATACCCACACATACATACACACATACACACACATACATACACACATAAATACACACATACACACATACCCACACATACATACACACATACACACACATATATACACACATACACACACATATGTCAACCATCCTGATGTCTAAGGCTTTTTCCATCTGTGCTTTTCTCACTATGGTCTGGAAAAGAGGGGGCCCAAAAATAGTCCTGTGTGTGTGTTTGTGTGTGTGTGTGTGTGTGTGTGTGTGTGTGTGTGTGTGTGTGTGTGTGTGTGTGTGTGTGTGTGTGTGTGTGTGTGAAAGAGAGAGAAAGAAAGAGAAAGAGAAGGAGATGGAGAAAGAGAAGAAAGAGAAAGAGAGAGAGAGAGAGAGAGAGAGAGAGAGAGAGAGAGAGAGAGAGAGAGAGAGAGAGAGAGAGAGAGAGAGAGAGAGAGAGAGAGAGAGGATGAAAACCGTCCACCTGAGGATAAATATATTTGAGGGGAGTGTAACCCCCCCCACACACACACACACCCTTACCATCATCTCTTTTCCTCTTGCCAGCGTCGGCAGCTGAGCTTATTCCCAGAATGCCACTGATGGAGTAGGAGGAGCCAGCCGAGTCGCTGGTTACTGCGGAGACCTGTGTGGCCGCGACGGAGGAGGCTGGTAACAGAGGTCAAAGGTCAGATGAGTCATTTAATGTGATTAGGAAGGACTTGTTAAGGCTGCAGGATTAGAGAGTTTGTGGGATTAGTCATCTCTACAGTATACAGAGTGTGTGGATCTATGACTCGTGGCACTCTCCTCTCTCTCTTCTCATCTATCTGTCTGCTCTGCCCCTTGAGGGAGCAAGCCACATACCTGTCTCACACACACACACACACTCTCTCTCTCTCACACACACACACTCTCTCTCACACACACACACACACACACACACACTCTCTCACACACACACACACACACTGTAACCCTCCCGATCTCCTATCAGTCCTCCTGTCAGTGGAGCTGGGTATGAGTGACAGGATGGTGTCCCTGGAGGGCCAGAAAGGTGTGGAGACGTCCTAATCCCCTCTCCCCGCAGACACCAAACACGACAAGACGGGAAAGGAAAGAAAGAGTGGAGAAAAAAGACGGACAAACCTCTGAGCGTCAGATAAAAGTCCTGTGCTGCCTGCTCTCATTCGCTAACGACTTAATGGATGCATATCCCTCCTTTTTCGACCCCTTCATTTTGAACCTCAATTATCAGATTTTCTTTCTCTTTCTCTCTTTTGCTCTCCAAATCCGAATGTTCAATTTTCCGCCTGAGACTTGGATCCTTTTATCTGTGTAATCTTAGTGAAGTGTGTGTGTGTGTGTGTGGGGGGGGGGAGCAGTGTGTGTGAAATTAATTTAGATTAAGTGAAGAAATGTGATTATGACGATCTGACAGACACCGAAACACAATCCACTGGAAAGAGAGGGAGAGGAAGAGGGAAGGAGAGAGAGGAACACCGAGGGAGGGAGAGGAAGAGAGAGGAAGAGAGAGGGAGGGAGAGGAAGAGAGAGGAATAGAGAGGGAGGGAGAGGAAGAGAGAGGCAGAGAGGGAGGTCAGGAGAGAGAGGACGAGGTCCTTGCATTTTTTTAATTCCTTGAGCCGTTTTACACAATACCAGGTTATGTCGCTGGCAATGTAACATTCCCAGGGTATGTTACTGACAATGTAACATTACCATGGTACATTCCTGACATATAACAGAGTGGCTCACCTAGGTTGTGAGCAGAGATTGGACCTGTCTGGCCTGGTGGCTGCTGGACTTTAGTCCGAATGATCCTGGAGGAGAGAAGAACAAAGTATATGAGTGTGTGTGTGTGTGTGCGTGCGAGCGTGTGTATGTGAGAGAGAGAGAGAGAGATAGCAAGAGAGACAGATAGAGAGAGAGAGAGAGAGAGAGAGAGAGAGAGAGAGAGAGAGAGAGAGAGAGAGACGAACAAGTGACAGAGAAAACATGACCATCGTCAGAACGTGTGTGTGTGTGTGTGTGTGTGTGAAGTGGCTAGGCAGGTTGACATGGCAGAGGGGCCACACACTTCCTGCTTGGCTGCTCAAGCACACCCTCTCTTCCCTTTTCCTCTCCTCTCCTCCCCCTCCCTCCCTCCCTCCCTCCCTCTCCCTCCCTCCCTCCCTCCCTCCCTCCCTCCACCTCCCTGTGCTCAGGGGAAGGGGTTGTCATTGTACCATCGTGTTGAACCACTGAGCTGCAGCCTCTTATAAATATGGAGGCTGGGGCCTCGTTGCTATTCTCTACTCCTCACTAGCCTCCACTACGTCCTTTCTCTCTCTCACACACACACACTCTCCTAGACACGCACACACTTACTGACACATCTCGGAAACACATAATCGCACGCGCACAAAAACGGACACGCCCACTCAGACGCACTCTCTAACACACACATGCTTTTACACACACACACACACACACACACACACACAAACTCTTCTCACCTGTTGATGGAGCTGACGCTGGGCACGCTGTCGTTGTCACACACGCGGTCGGCCAGCAGCCGGTCCCGAATCTCCCAGGCAAACATGGTGGGGTTTTGGCGTTTGTAATCGGCGATCTTGTCGACCACTTTGGGTGTAGCAACCTTTGGTTTGGATCCCCCAATCACCCCCGGGCGGATACTGCCTGTCTCATAGTACCTGTCAATCAAGCCATGGGGATACACCGTTGGTTGAAGAGAGAGCCTGGACTGAGTGTGGCACGTTTCTGGGTTACAACAGTGCTGGCGTGTCTTTCAGGGACACACTGACTGGTCACAGCTGAAGAATCCTGAACCTTGTGATGGTGCAAGCCTGCTTTAAAGCAAACACACTATGTTAAAGAGAGGATGACAGCATTACACACACACACACACATACACACACGTGCACACATACACTTACACGCTCACACACTTTAACACACACACCTACACACACTGAGGCCGATGGCTATTCTATGAATGCATGTAGAAGGGCAGAGGGAAGACATACAGGACAGTATACAGCTTGTGGAAGAGAGAGGTGGTAGAGGAGGGTGCAGGCTGTCAGTCAATCTTACCATTGCTAAAGTCGGGCACGCGCACACACACAAATGTGCATGTGTGTGTGTCACACCATACACAGCTGGAGTACAAACACAGTAAAAGGAAAACAATCTTTTTTCAAATGAAAAACTATTTAAATTATTCACAGCAGAATCATTGGTGAGTAAACGAGCATGGTTATTGATATCCTGCACACACACACATACACACACACACACACAAACTCACACAGACACAAACAGGGTGGTAGGAGTTGGTGTTTTTGTTCTGCAGGCACCAGACAGAGAGAGGAGAGGATAAAACCACCCCCCATCCCACCATCTCTTCTACTCTCCTCCACCCCCACCCCCAACGCCCCCAGCCCCCTCAAGGTAACGCTTGAGTGAGTTGAACGACCAGGAAGAGAGAGGGAGGGAGTAAGAGAGAGATAGAGAGAGAGAGAGAGAGAGAGAGAGAGAGAGAGAGAGAGAGAGAGAGAGAGAGAGAGAGAGAGAGAGAGAGAGAGAGAGAGAGAGAGAGAGAGAGAGAGAGAGAGAGAGAGAGAGAGAGAGAGAGAGAGAGAGAACAATGAGCAACACATTTTTTTATATAGCTGACGGTCGTACCAGTTAATCCTTTCCCCTAACCCATTCAAATGGCTTTTTCTCTCTTTTTCTATCTTCCTCTTCTCTCCCTCCTCCTTCCACATTCTGTCTGGGTTCTCTCTTCTACAATTCTCTGTCTTTCTGTCTTTTTTGTGCAGAAATATGGTGTTACTGTCATTTTGATGCAAATTCTAAAGGTGATGAATCTTTTCCCTTTGTGTCTTTTTCTCCTTGGAGGGAACGAACAGGGATTTACCCCCAACATAGAGAGAGAGAGAGAGAGAGAGAGAGAGAGAGAGAGAGAGAGACAAAATGAGAGAAAGAGAACATAAGTGAGAGCGAGAGAGGGAGAGACAGAGACATTGACAGAGAGAGTGAGCAAGAGAGAGAGAGAGAAAACGGTGAGGCAGAGAGTGGTACATCTTGGGGTGTGTGAGGGCACATCTTGTTCTTCCTGAGGAAATGGATGAATTGTGTGTGTAAGTGTGAGTGTGAGTGACACAGTTACACCTGCTTTGAACTCTAATGATGCTGTCCACTGTAGTCTGTGTGTAGAAATGAAGAGCGAAAACTCTCTCCACTTACAAGACTGTGCCTTCTGCTAGTGTGCGGGGATTGTGTCAGTGTGTATGCATGTGTGCATGTCTCACCGTCCCAAGATCTTGCTGACACAGCCGTGACTCACTCGTAGCTGGCGGGAAATGTCGCAGGGGCGGACCCCTTGGTGAGCAAGCTCTACAATTCGCTGGCGAACCACGTCTGGGAGGGGCCTGCCATTCACGAACACACCCCCTAACTGGTTCACACCTCCATGTCCTAAATGAGAGGGATTAGAAAAAAGAGATGTTATGAGAGGGGGATTTTGGACAGTTGAAATGGATTGTACATCTTAGATCCACCAGAGCAAAGCTGAAGACTCCCATTGCCTCTCAGAACCTTTCTCCTAACTCTACCCCTCCTTTAACACCTCCTCTTCACCCTACCCTTCCTTCAACACCTCCTCTTCACTCTACCCTTCCTTCAACACCTCCTCTTCACTCTACCCTTCCTTCAACACCTCCTCTTCACTCTACCCTTCCTTCAACACCTCCTCTTCACTCTACCCTTCCTTCAACACCTCCTCTTCACCCTACCCCTCCTTCAACACCTCCTCTTCACCTTAACCCTCATTCAACACCTCCTCTTTACTCTACACCTCCTTCAACACCTCCTCTTCACCTTAACCCTCATTCAACACCTCCTCTTCACTCTACACCTCCTTCAACACCTCCTTTTCACTCTACCCCTCCTTCAACACCTCCTCTTCACCTTAACCCTCCTTCAACACCTCCTTTTCACTCTACCCCTCCTTCAACACCTCCTCTTCACCTTAACCCTCCTTGAACACTTCCTCCTAACTCCACCCTTCCTTGAACAATCCCACCCAGCCCTACCCCTCTTAGAACATCTCTTCTTAGAACATCTCTTCTTAGAACATCTCTTCTTAGAACATCTCTTCATACATGGCTTTAAAGAGACAGGGACCTCTCACAGATGCTGGTTTAGTTATGCATCCATACGCCTGCCTCTGATCCCCTCTAGCTTTCTCTCTCTCTCTCACACACACACACACACATTTATTTAACTCTGACCCTGGTATTTGACCTTAGTTAATGCATATTTTCTCACCACACTCCTACAGGAGGCTGTGCCTCTAGTGGTTACTACACACTCACGCACATATCCATAAACTGTACGTCAAGACTGTCTTGTCTTTACCCTGTCACACCATATTTAATTAAGCATTCACGGCTCTCTATTTCTAATTTGTCTGTCTTTCTTTCTCTCTATTCTCTCTCTGGTTCTCTCCTCTGTGTATCTCCTTACCCTCTCCCTGACAGAAGGGTGAATCAGCCACAATATTCTCCTTACCCACAGGCTTTTTATTAACATGGTGATTGTGTCTGTAGGGGCATGACGCGCAACACAAACACAAAAAGAGAGAGAGAGAGAGATTAATCCTAGCTCTGGGGGTAATATATTTTAAACACATATATCTAACAACACAACATCATCCCCTGAACCTGTCCCCATGTCCTGTCCTCCAGCTCAAACACATTCTCTCACACATGCACACAAGCACACACTCACACAAGTACACAAGTGAATAAACACTCTCACACATGTACACACGCACACAAACAAACTCTCACATAAGTATACACACAAGTTAAACAAAAATGGACATCAGTACATTGCTGTGGAAACCAAGATGTTACAGTGCTAAACTGAGTTGAGGAACTTTAAGAATAAAGCAATATTACCCCTAACCAAACTGCTGATGTCCTTACTGCTAGGGATGCCCTGTATTAAAACACTAAACATGAACCATGTGGCATATTACTGTCAACCCATTGACCTTTAGCTGACAGACCCAGGACTGTACTGACTATGCTGGGAAAGAACATAACTGTCCCCCCATCTGATAGTCTGGCTGTTGGACTTGGCAGTGAGATCACCAGTTCCCAACACAGATACATATTCACCAACAGATAATCTGTGATAAAGGTCTCACTCTCTCTACTTTATAAAATATTGAATTGAAGTGTGAACATGCACACACACAACATGCACACACACACAGATTATTTTCCCCTGTAATGCCCACTTGTAAAGGAAGACAGCCTTCATCTGCAGGTTTGTCAAGGCGCAACCTAAACTCTTTTCTCTATGTCTCTCTCTCTCTCTCTACTCAATCTCTCTGTAGTTGTAGATACAGCGGCGCGTGCTTGCCCCTATACTATTACTTCACTTCGTTTTCAGCCTGCTCCGTGGAATAAAAACTGTTTGTTGTCGAACCGTTTATACAACCGGAGCGGTGCTCGCCATACGAGTATAGAGAAAAGGCGGACGGCGCTCTCTCGCTCTTTACAGATAAGAGTAAATCGAATGGTTCTTTTCACCCCTTGCTATCTAGGCCAGCGCCTGAAATACGCCTTGCTTTGTAAAGAGACGAAGAGAAATTACTTGTGACCTACAAAAAAAACAGCAGATAACTATTTATACACTTATCTGTGTATTTACTTTTGGCATTAGTTGTTACGGCCTAGTCATTCTTGACTAAGGATTATTCGTTTAGAATTTCCCAATTTATTAAAGAAGACTTATCGAAGGCTTGGGCCTACATTAAACACTGGTTTAGGACATATCAAGCTTTCACTACAAACTTTAACTACGTCATAATTTTTTGGGGCTAATCAAAACACTTTCTTGTCTTTCTTTTCAAAACTGAAAACACAAAATGTATTACAAATGTATGCAAAGCTACTATCCTAGGGGTCAGATTTGTCTGGAGTGAGGCTATTATTTGTCTCTGTGCTGTTTGTCTCTGTTCGGTTTTATTTAGGCTATTAATTTATTAGATATGACTAAAAAGACTAGCTTCTCCTTTAACTTTGATTGATTCAGTGGTTCTCTCCGGGAGAAAAATAGATAAAGAGAAATGTATTCATGCTCCACCATCCAGAAAATAGGGTCCATTAGCTCTCTCTCTCTCTCTCTCTCTCTCTCTCTCTCTCTCTCTCTCTCCATCGCACATCTACTGCCGCGTCACGGCCTAACGATTCAAAAATAAGGCAAATGAAAACTAGCAGCAACCGTTACCCAACCCCTCTCTTTGAGCACAGTTACAGGATACAGAAATTACCTTTTGGGGGAAACGTCTGGAAAGTTATCGGAGAGAATACCGATGAGCCAGATCGGCTTGAGTAAACAATGTACAGATCTTTGAGATGCGCTTGTCAGGCATTTTGAAAGTTGGATTCATTCGACAGAAATAAAAAAAGGTGTCTCTTTCTTGTGCATTCTCTTGGTGAGAGACAGAGGGTTGGAATGTTGATTACCGTAAAATAAAAATCACACTAACATTTGCTCACTGTTTGTTAGGAAATGGGTTATGTATGTGCCGATGGTAGGCTACCCAGTAGGCTATTGTCCACCCTAAAAAAACAGCTGCGTTCTGATTAGGCCTATTTCATATTTTATTCTAAATGTCCCATTTCTGATGTAGCTTTTGTGTTGTAGAAAATACTTTGGTTTGCCTAGAGCAGAGGCTACGTGTGAAGACTTGATCCTGCTTTTATTTTTTACTGAAATAATAACAGCCTTTAAAAAAAGTTTAAGCTGATTCAAATAAAATGGTGTGTATGAGCCGTGTTAAAGGTGTTTTCGACAATACATAGGCCTACACGTTTTTTACATAAATACAATGTCTTCCTCGTTGGATTTTTCAGTTTTAATTTTTAAATCCGGCAGGGTTATTACTTTCACATTTTACGATTGCTGAAATCTAGGAAGTGTGCTTTTTGTAGCCTACTAAAATAACCCTACTGCTCCAAAAATGACCAACATATCCTATTTATAGGATTTTGAGTGAAAGTCAACAATCATGATATAGATGTTAATTAATTAAATTCCTTCATTGGCAAAATAAACGTTTAAATACAATAGCCTGATCTCATTCATTTGATTGTATTAGCCTACGTGCTTTGAACATTGTCTAAATCTAGCCTGCAATCAACATCTTGCATTCTTTAAAAAACGTACACAAACATTTTCGCACCCTCGGATAAACAGATCAGTTTTCAGACAAGCATAGACCTTAAACGTAGGCTACACTAACAGCCATAAAGTTTAAGCTTCACAGTAAATTCGCTCGCTCCCTCGCCACCTTTGACATTTGTGTGAAATCATTTTAAAGCATCCCCTGGCCCTGAAGTATCTTTAGCCTCGCCACTGTCGAGCTCCAGATAATTTAACGGCTGGAAAGAAACGGTCTGGTGGTTCAAAAGCCGGAATGGATAGGAAACGTGATTCGTTCTAGCTTTTGAAATGTGTCCGTTTAATCTAGCGTTTAACGTGGCGTGAGAATGACTGTCATTCCACATAACGGAGTGTGAGGGGACAAGTCTTCTCCGGGATCCCTCGGTAAACCTGGTAATCACGCTGCAATACCCGCGGGTATTATTTGGTATTAGCGTAACGGCAATAGCTAGACATGATAGGCTATGCAGCCAGGCTTTATTGTTAAATAATAATAATAATAAGCTAACAGATGACTAATGGTCTACATATTCTGATTTCATGGAAGGATTCGATTTGTTTGATTTATTTATTTATTTTGCATAAGTTAGGCTATTTCACTACTGAAGTTACAAAATATTGATGGTCATCCAACACATTATTAACGTATTAGTGTTGTCAGTAGTCCTATCATCATTAATATGACCATCGTTAACACTGCCACTGAAAAGGCAAATCTGAACATGTAGCAATTTTTCATCTTAACTGTGTATCGCTTGCGGACCTATAGGTAAGACCTATGTAGGCAGATGAGGCAAATTAATTCAAAAGAAGATCGGGTTTCAGTTATCAAGAATAAAAACAAGGGCATGCAATGTGAGGGTCAGAAAGGGCGAAAGAGACAGAGAGAGAAAAGTGAGGAGGGGGGGGGGGGGGGATAGAGAAAAAAACGTGACCTGATGCGCTGTTGCCCGCCATGTCACGATTGAGTGACCAGGTTTTACCGTCCTGTTCTCTCTCTCATTCTCTTCGTTTTTCAGTGCATGACAAAACATGCGTTATGAGCGCATATGAGCACCCTCAAATTGCCCCGGTCTAGCGCTTATGTACCTGTGTGTCCGTGTAACCAGGTTAACCTTATTGGTAGGGGTTTGAGGCTTCATAACAATGGGTCAAGTTCAGCTTTTAGTCATGCTTTGTTACCTCGCTGGCTGCTTGCTCGCCCCCTCACCTTTCAATCCACACCATCCCTCCACCCCCACCCCTCATTTCCCCTAAAGAAACAACAGGAATATCGCTTGCCCCGGCAGGCTACTATCCAGATATTATCACCAAACCAATTCACTAGGCCTATGCAACACTGATACATGACCATGCAATTGTATTTCCTTCAACCAAGCAACGTAAAAGATTTACGTTTCTGGAATTGCTGATGTAGACCATAGTCTGTTATGTTTTGAGAGTTTGTGTGAAAGTATTTAAGTATTAAGAGTCTTAAGTCAACTTGATAAAAAGGTCTAGAGATGACATGTAGGTTGCCGAAAACGTTACTCACTGTGCATTGCCGCGAACGGGTCGTGCTTACAGTGAATCTCCATCTGTAAGGTCTCGCGTGGGGGGATGGAGGCCCCTACGGTACGTGTGTCTTCACGAGGTCACCGGGTCCTCGTATTTTTCACGCAATAGAGTTACAAAAATACTAAAAAGGTCCTTCCAAGAAGTTTTGTCTTTTGTGAAATGTTTTTGTTCAGTTGATGAAAGTGAAAAAACTTTGAAAGGGTAAAAAAAAAAATCTTGAAATATAACTTGTCACAAAGCTCGGGTTAGGGTTAACCCTAGGCACACACACAATAATAATAATAATAAAGGTAACACATTTGACTGATAATGAAAGGACGTGGAACAGACTACAACCAAACGTTAAATCGATTTCTTCATTGAGACTTTAAGGTCACCGAGCTTGGGAAGATGGGGAGAAATATTAAATTTGCATAAATATCAACGGGCTTGACTCCCTTAGTGGATCAAGAGAACTCATCTCTCTCTCTCTCAAAAAAAAGCTAAAATAAATTAAGAATAATTGTTAAAATAAGAGGTCAAAAACGGAATCAATTAGGAACGTGGGTAGCCTAAATCTCTTGGTGACAGAATCTCTTGCTTCTCGGTCCGTTGGCCGTGTGACCCCTGAACTGTGACTGAACCGGTAAGGCAGGGAGCTGTGCCTGCCCCTGATCCACCAAACCGGTAGACTCTAAACTCTAACACCGTGACCGGTATGAACTAAGCGCCGTTGAAATCCCCCATATGTCTGTTTGGGTAAAATATTCGCTCCAAATCCAAGATGTCCGGTTTTCCAGTTTATTCAGCGTTGAACATTTCTCTCGGTACTCCAGACACTGGAGAAAACGACGCGTCCTCAGTCCTCTCTCTTGCTGGTAGACTCCGTCAACGTTGCCATGGCTTCCATAGGAGCGCATCGGAGCAAAACGAGAGCGCACATCTGAGGGGCTCAAACCGGAAAGTTTATCAAACGACAGAAAATAAAAAGAAATGATAAACGGAACCTGATAAGGTTTTCAGACTTGAGAGTTGTTGTCCCGTTGTGAAAAAGAGAAGATCTGGGTTTGTGTGTTAGAGGTTTGTTGCCCTTTACGCACACACCCAAATAGAATCCCAGAGATGCGTGTTAGTACAGGAATGCCTTGTAACAAACAGAAAAACAATCCCGTTACATTCACCGGTATGTATCTTCACGTTACCGCTCCCTCTGTGAGAGCTTTAGTTACAGCAAGACGCTGCCTCCCGGTGGGTCCAGTCACAGCGCGAGCGATCACAGTTGCGCACGCCGCGTTTCAGGACCAGCTCTCGTGTGGACAGCGCCCGCGCGCAAGCCCCTTGGACCTACTACACACGCCCGCGCGCTGGTGTCACTCACACCCAAGCCTGCCAATCACGGCCCAGGCATTGCTATTCGTCACCACCAACCCCTGATAGCATCTGGTGAGGAGGAAAGTGATTGGTTGGTCCAAATCCTGCGGGCGAATGACGCGCCGTCCGAATTTCTAGTTGACAAATAGGATGGCTTGTGTGGCGACACTGGGTTTGGGACTCAATGATTGTATGTTTAATTTCAATTACCAAGGTAAAACACCTATTGCATTTATATCCATTCACACACAATTTATTCATGTCAATATTAAACGGCTAATTAATTGAGAATTATTGAAAAGAGGCTTAGTTGCAGTTAGGCCTTAAAATTGAACCTTGCCCTAGAATTGAAAGATGTCCCCTCTCTGACCACTCAACTTAACGACTAACGAACATGAAAACGAAAAACATCAAGTCACTGCATTTCAATAAGTTAAACGTCCCAATAAACGATTTTTGTACGTTTTTATTTATTTCTACTGAAAAGGGCAACATGTGATTGGGACGGATTCTACCAACAGCTCGCAGACATGGAGTCAGAACAGTGTTATTGAGAGCGCAAGTCTTATCCAATCCTGGATTATTATTCCTATAACTCGGAGGTAGATAGCTATGAAACATGCATCTGCACTCATTACTTAATTGATTGTGTATCCCAAACGGTGCAGTTTTTAATCAAATGCAACTGGCCAGCATCATATTCAACACACCAAAATGAGAGAGATTCAATACTTACTCGTCCCACGTGTGTTATGAGGGCATAACTCGGCTTCACCTCTGAAATATTAACTATCCAAATAGCCTACAGCATCAACCAAATTAAATAGTGTTATTTTTCCCTCTTCCTCTTCTCGACGTTTAATCATTTTGTCTGTGATGTGAATCCGTCAGACTGAACAGGCATTTCCTTCAACACGTTTTAGGTTTAATGCATATGAGAATTTCCTTACAATCGAATATGCCATCTTGACATCGATGAAAATTCAAGTAGTCTGGTTAAACTGTTTTTGTAAAGTGGTACAATCAACAGACTATATGTTACCAACACATACAATGCATCAGACCAACAAAAACTGTTATTTATGTTAACAGTTTTTAAACAAGGCTAGGTTATTTCAAACTGAAACGGACGAAGATTGTACAAAAAGGTTTGGCTACAATAGCGCCAAACACTAAGGGAGAAAAATCAAAAATAATCATCGAGTATATATAAACCTAAATTAAATACTATAGCATTAATTTAATTTGTTACATATTGTCATCCTGTATACAAAAAAACACTTGATTTATTATTTTGACAGGGTTTACTGATGTAAATGACAATAGCCTAGTTCACAAATTTTTGTTGTCACCAAACATGATCTGAGAATATTCAATATTTTGCTTAAAACACGCAAAACTATATGCAGGAGAAGTCTACAGGCTCCAAGCTGACTGGTGTTGGAATCAACTCTGCTCTGAAAGCTGTTTCCTGCGGGGACCACGAGAGGGCGAGCACATTTGGGGTCCTTGAAAGTCCAACTCACGCACGCACACCTACAGATACGCACACAAACACTTGTCCAATACTCAGACCACATTAGTCGGCATTCGACTGAAGATGCCTCTTTCTCTGATAGATTTCAATATTTTATAAAGCCAAAGGCTTAGGAACCAACATCATGTCAGTTGTTGATAGGATAAGCCTATTTAACATATTTTAGAAACATTATATTTTTGTTGTGGGGCTTTTAACGACTCTAAATAACGTAGCAAACACATCAGTAGGCTAATGACGTTAATCGGCTGCCTTCTGCAACATTCAACACTTACGCTTCTTTATAATCCACTGATTGTCAGAGATCAAACACTAGATTTCAAGCATTCACCCTAATCCTCATTCATATTTCAAACGTTTTATTGACATGAATTGCTTTGGAAATAAACAACTAGGCCAAAAGGAGAACAGAGGGAGAAGAACAGGTAGACGAAAGTGAAAATAGGCCTAACGCAACTATGGTAGAGTTTTACAGTCCAATAGACTGGACGTAGGCTGCAATCCTCTTTTGAAATGTTTAAGTTGGATGCTATACATTGAGATTCATAAGGTTATTTGTTTGACGATATAGGCCACAGAGAAACACGTTAAGAAAAGAATATAGCAAATCATGATAAATAAAGGAAAACCCATGATTAATCGTGTCATGATTTTAATTTGGCCTATATTTCAAAACTATTACTGTGGTAGACATGTTCAGATTTAAGCAGCTTTGATACTAACTTAAATTACAGGGCCAAATAGTTAGTTCAGGATGAATTCGGAGTCAAAATGAAATTGTTTTTATTGGATTGTATCAATGTTCGTTTTTTTCATCGTTGGTTTCACTGCTTTGCCAAGTTGCTTTAAAGATATAGCCTTCCTTTTGCCAGAAAAAAATACCGTCCTTATCCCGCTCTTGCCGATTAGCAAATTAAATGCATAAGCAATTAAAAACGCCAAACACAATCAATCATGTATACAAATTGTTGTTGCTTTAGGCTGGAAAATTTGGAGAAAACTTCCATCAGGGCGTGCGACGAGTTTAATCCGGGGTTCTAATCCATTACCATATTTCATTACCTCTGCAATGTTTCCCGCGTGTCGGAAAGGGGGGTGGGGGGTGCATAAAAAGCTTTTTCTCCGAATTTGGTTGAGACGTGATAATCATTTGGAGGCAAATTTGGAGGCAACATTGTTGTCTGGGTCTTGCCTCCCTTTACCTCTCTTATATGCAGGCTTTTGCGTGCGTGAGCCTCGAACGAAAAAGCAATGAAAAATTAATAGCGCACGACATAACTCCACGAGCTCGTTGATTACACGCCCGTTGACTGTACACATAATGAGAAAGGCCCATCTCTTCTTAAGTTGGCATTCGTTTGTGAAATAAAGTCATAGCTAATAAATAAAGTGAGCTATTGACTGGAAAGCGAGTCTCTGAACAGCGTAAAATAAAAAACAACAATGGTCAAGATTCTAACTAATGTGTTACTTTATTTTAATTGGTCGGTTTGCTAAATTATAGCTGATCAGTAACGTCACGCTGCGACCTTTCAGGACCAAAAGGCTAGGTCAAAACACCGGACTAGACGAAAAGGATTCACCTTGGGACTCCCCAAACGTGGGGCTATCTTACCCATGACTATACCAAACCGTCAGACATGACCCCCTTTGCCAATAGGCTATACTGTTGCTTACATCGGCAAAAGAGGTTTACAATCTGCATCCTCTACACTTCTCGCTATCTGACGATGTGTATCCGGGTCACCGCCCCCACCGGAGAGACTACCTGCAGACCCTTCAAACGTCGTAAAACGATCGGAAATGAACGTGCACGGGCAGTACACAATTATATGAAAAAGTCACTGGTCAGAAACTGGCCTGTCACACTGCATAATCACGCACACGCGCGCACCGACTACCAGGGGGTCCTGTCTATCAATGAACTGGAGCGGCCAGGGGAGTCCTTGACTGACAGTGGCTTCTGTATACGCAACTTGGCCTCTGAACCTGTAAATGTAACCGGAACTTGCAACCTTCAGGAGACGTAAAGCGCACCCGGAGGACGCTGGTGTTGAACGGAGGTGCCAATGACTATGGAATTATACAAAAAAACAAGTCCCATTTAGATTTAGCTGTTTCCTCTCTTTTTTCTCTTGTAGTCTATTCCTTTGCATCCCGAACACGTCCGTATTTAAAAGTAGGAGGAAGTCGTCTGAAGGAAAACCATGATATAGAAACTACAACAAGGGAGGTCGTTTATTGATCCCCAGTCCAGCCCGGTCAAAAGGTTATATCCTACCATTCAACACTCACGGAGACAAATCCTTTATTGGCCATTTCCTAGTTCTCTCTGCTGAACAACTGAAACGCAGTGCTAGACAGGAGAACATAGGACACGACAAGTAGGCTATTGCATCCTCCAGGCAAACCTCCAATCACATATATTGTTGAAGTTTCAAATGTTTGGTTTTTAGATTTTGCTTTCTAACTCGATGGGGTACGATGTTAAATCAAGGCAGCAACTCTGTGTTGAACAATAGTAAACCTGCAGAATGACGTAGGCTATCAACATATGAACATGGAAGGTTAACTAGCCTAAGGAACTCGGTACACCATTGCTCATATAATCCCATTTGTCATTTTTCTACAGTATAATCCAGCCCAATCAAATACATCCAACACTTGTCAAAATGGGGGGGAAATAATTTGGATGCCCACAGGTTATAAATGACAAACGACGTTTTATCAATGGCGCCGCAGCGGGCACCGGTATGAAATGATTGGATGCCCGTTGGGTGCCATAGGAGGGTCGATGTGCTGCTCTAGTTCTGTACAAACACCCCGCTGCTTTTATGAATATACGAGCATAAAGAGAAGGGATGACCTGTTGCATAGAAACATGGAGACTGCAGCACTGACACTCAGCTATGCGTCTTTGATCCTTTAGTCAAACACATGGGTACACAAAAGGGAAAGAAAAGTGAAGGAAAGAAGAAAACTTAGAAAGTCGTGATCACTGCCGCTGTAACATTAGGCCTACAGTAGGCCTACAGGCTCCAAGCCTGCACATCACATCACATTGAAACAGAAATATTTCTTGTGGGCTAAGTGTTTTTCATTCTATTGATTGGTAATTTGTAATAATTTAACAACAGAGCAGGAGACAGCGTCTTTTTCAGATGAAAAGATCATACAGTTCAGATCATCATCTGTTCCATTGAATTGAATAACGTATCCGTGTGTCTGTGTGCATGTGCTAAACCTACGTGCCTCTGCCTTTTCAAGCTTGAGTTAGGAGATCACAAATCAGTCACCAACATATTGCACAGCTGAAGCAGAAAGCTACACGGCAATAATCAAACAGTGCCCTTCAAACATTGAAGTTCATGAACTACACACTTTATACATTGGTGGACGTATGACCAGACCAGTCCAGATGGGATCGATAGCGCGGCCTAGTGTTTCATGGTGAGGCCTACTGTAGACAAATATGCAAACACAGGATCTAGTTCCCATTCCAACATGTCCCTTTACAAATAAACAAGAATAATACACGTTACGATTCCTAATGATGCTATTTCAACGACAGCAGAAAGAGAGACTTTAGAAAGGTCATTGCCTAAATGTATGAAAAGGCAGTAGGACCTTCAAAACCTTGACTATATACCCACACATGCCTACCTACCCAGATATCAAACCAACTTAAATAGCCTAAAATAACTTCCAAACATTAACACCAGGATTAGAAGAAACGAAGACAACCACAAAGACGGCCATGTGTTTTAATATTAAAAGAACTCCTCTCAACCGCAAATGTAATAAGAGAGCCAGCGGCCCTACCTGTTCTCCCCAGCGTGAGTGAAGGACTATCCTGCTCCATACTGCCCTGGGAGGAGCTGGCGAACGGGATGGATGGAACAGAAAAAAAGGAAAGAACAAAAACTTTTTTTCAGCCCCCCTCACCCTCACTCCCACACACACTTTTTTTCTACTTCTCCCTCTTTTTCTTTTCCCTACAGTACTTTTTGGCGAGTTGTAGGTTGAAATAATTCGACCCTTCCGCTCCCTATTGCGTGACTGCAAGTGTTCAGTGAGCTGCGACTAAACGCTTTAGGTGGAAAAAGGGCTTCGGGGGAAGCGTGAAATGATCACGCCGGGTAAAAGAGCCGCGCTCTCAATGTGCGCTCATGTCCGCTGTTTTTTTCTTCACGCACGCACATACGCACGCACACACAAACACACACACACACTTGACTCCCCACCCACCCCCTGCAGGGGCGCGGTCCCATTGCTCGCGCATCTGTCGCAGAGTTCCACTTAACCAAACTTTTGCTCCTCTCTTCACACACGCACGTACTCTCTTTCTTTCCACCCCCTCTCTGATATATTTTCAATCTGTTCAATCCGCGCAACATCATGTGCTATTTAGAACATGGAACAGCAATAGAAACATGTAAGTTAATGGTTTGAAGCGGTAAAGAAACGTCCTCCAACAAACAATTCATACGATTCATGTGGACAGAGATATCCAACAGTATGTGTGCGAAGCGAGGAAATTGCATAGAGGTCTGCACTTCTCCCAAAGTGTGCATGGCGAGGGCTGCTTTCCAACTTCTTCATCCACCTGTTGCGCGCGCGGACACCTTTTACGCATGGCTGTGTTTGGAGACGCTTGAGTGTTCAGTGCCATACATTGCATCGATTTTCATATGATATGCAATTAATGCAATTGACCCCGTGTATCGGTATATCTAGAGAAACTGTCCAGTATGGGATACGGCTCCAAAGTATGCGCTATGGAGAGACCTTAGCCTCTGAATGGCGCGGGAGAGGTGAAATGGAAAACATAAGACTGGCGGGTCCCAGAGTTCACGCGCGACATCTAGACAATTGAGTGCGGAACAAAGCGCGAGACAGAGACCCCATTTTCCTCGGCTTGTAGTCTCGCGCTGTTCCCCTACGACCCTGACCTTCGCTCACGACCAGAGGTCGTCGAAAACAAAAAACACAACATAACACAAATAATGACCGTTTTTCTTCATTCATTCAACATGGACATTGTTAAGTGATAATGGAACTAAATATATTAAGTTTTGACATGTTAGCAGTTTGCCACATCGTGGAGCTGCTTTTTGAACTTCAGTTGCCTATGCATATGGAAACTATAGCTGTATCATTGAACCTGGGGACAAAATCTTACAAAAATACATACTGGTAACTATGAACGAGACAAGGTTTATTTTCAGTATTTTTTTTCTTCAGATATTTCGAGGGATAGCCTATATATTGGGGCAAAACTATCGTAAATGCACCCACATTTCAGCAGCAGGGTTTGTCCAAATCATAAAAATAATCTTAAAAGTCAGATCTTCGAGAAACGTCACAAATAAACTACGCTCATTATATTTACATATTCATTCACTTATTCGGTTATTTAGGCTATTTAATTGCATTAGTCTATTAACCTAGAGCTTTGTCTTCTACAAACAGGGTTAAAAAAAAAGTACATCTCTGGTAGACCTAGGCTTATTGTAAATGGTACATTTCTATAAAGCACATTTTGCGTAGGCAATAGCCTAATTTTTTAACAATATTGTAGGCTATTATTTGTTTGTTATTGTTGTTAGCAGGAGTCACATAGGCTAATGATTACTGTTGTATACTTTTTGTCGTTGATGTATAGGCTGGTTATGCATTTGTTCTTATCCAGTTCAATGCTGTCAATCAATTAGGGTAGGTTAAATAAAATGGATCTTTTAAAAATCCTTCACCGGCCGATTACATCAGGAGCAAAAAAATATTTAAAATCAGTTGATTACTAGAATAGGCTATAGGCCAAGATGATACATTATCAAATATTTGTCTGATTAAATTTAAAGGCTTTTCTTGATGTTAATGTGAAAGGCTGGCTCATATCGGCAGATCTGTCTTTGAGTAAAGTTCACGTGTTTCTGTTTCCTTAAAAACCCACTTTGTAAATTCGCCATAGCTTGGTTGACAATAATAATAATTTGTTTGTTTTCTTTCTATTTATCTGCTAATTAATGTAATTAATATGAGGCGGAGTCGAAGAGAGTTGGGATATTGGTTTCGTGACCCACGCTCTGACCGAGCGGAACTGGAAAAATCGCATTAAGAGCGCGAGACACAAGAACTAAGGGACGATTGAACAATGAGTAAACAAATAAAATGAGAAGATACACTTTTGTCTGTATAAAGCCTTTTGGCTTTCACCCAAACGTTACGTTTTGATGTAAAGCTTTTGGACTGCAGGCCTCACAGGGAGAACAGGTGTAGGTTAAAGTTGAGACTGTCGGCCATGAATGGTTACAAACCTTAAGTCATTAAGGTTACATTTTCCGTGACGTTATCGGATATATGTGATAAACCAATACCAACAATAACAATCAAAAATTAATAGGTTGGAAAATGTAAAACTATGTAGAAACATTAGGCATGAGACTCTTATTATGGATTAGCGTATTTTGAACTACAATTGCCGTTTATAGCAAAGACCTAAAAAAGGGAAAACTCACCTTTTTTGGGGGGGAAAAAAACCCAATGCACGTGTTTTAATTTTTCTATATGTATCATTTTACACAAATGAAACACAAATTTGGACATAGGCTTAGACATTGTAAGTTTAATGTAGGCTACGTGAATGTGGAGCCTTTGTGTTCTCAAAGGTACTTCCATTGTTCTATAGTTTAATACCACTGTTTTGTGTTTGAGTGTAGGCTACAGTTGCTCTGGATAAGAGCGTCTGCTAAATGACTAAATGTAATGTACAGTGACTTCACACATCACACAGGGGGACATCAACACTAGTATTAGCTGCTTCCATTCTGACTTGGTTAGCTTTAGCATTACGGTGTATCATATTTAACAGCCTCGTTGCTGTTATCTGAAGCATTATATTGGAACTGCAAACTTCCTAGCTGTGCATTATGGTGGTGCTGTAAACAGGACTTCATTTAAAAATTAGAAAAAAAGAGCATAATTTGTCTATGTGTTTATATCTGGGAGGTTGTAGGTGACAGGAAGGTATTCTGTTTTGAAGCCTTGTGTATACAGGACCTTGTCTTAGGCAAGAAAAATGGGGATGGGGTGGTGGGGTCTTGGGGTACATAGGAGCGAATTGAGAAGTGGGTCACGTTATTTGTCCATGAAACGTTATGTGACACAACATGACACAAGGCCATTTGCGTGTCAAGGTAAACATTTCAGCGTGACGATGGGACAAGGGCGAACACGACTCACGTCAGTGTGGGTTTTATACCCGCGACAGGGAGAGAAGTGCTGTGGCATTATGTGAGGTGACTAGGAACTGCTGTGTGTGTGTGAGTGTGTGTGTGTGTGTGTGTGTGTATAGGATTCTTTCTCTTGTTCCCAAATGTAATCCCTATAGACACTAACCTGGACTGAAAAGATGCAAGGACTTTTTCTACACACACACACACACACACACACACATCAGTTCTCATTTACCTTTACAATGCCACGACACTCCTCTTTTCTTTCCCACTCAATATCGGAGACTAAATTCCGGCACACTTCGCAACTCTAGATTTCAGATCTCAGTTCATGTCCGAAATCAGATGATATAAAATGGAACTCCCTCTCACAGGAGAACTTAGTTTCTTTTGTATGGTAGCAGGGCACTCTACACTAGTATATGGTAGCAGGAGGCCCTAGTATATACTTTGGTATTGTAACAGGAGACCCTAGTATGTACTATTGTCACACAGCCTACCCTAAAGTCCTAGCAGAACAATCTGCACCAGCCTGCCATTATCTAGACATTATGTTCAACTAGCCTGCCGTTATCTAGGCATTACATTCAGAGCCAGAGCCATAACACTTCTGGAGGAACAGTTAGGGATGTTTAAACTCAAGATGAGGGTATCAATCTGCAAAGATGACTATCATTCATCCCACATTACCAAGAGACCTAAGGATCTCTGTTCAAAATCCCTTTCAGAAGTATTCTTATCACTCTCTCAGAATAGAGCCAGGATAAATAAGTAAGCAGGCTTTGTCTGGGCTCCATTACAGTAAGTGATGACAATAATATGCTTCTTATGCTTCCCTCTTCCCAATAAGGATCTGTCGTCAGGCAGAACAGACAGCTGGGGATTGTGTGATTGGTAAGTAATAAGGAAGTCTAGAACCCTCGTTGTTGTGGTGAGTCCATCTGCAACACACCAATGGTTTGGACTCGGGGGCGAGAGAAGCGACGAGGCCAGACGTTCCCATTCAGCATCACCATGCTCTGCCCTGGCTCTTTAAAACAGTAAGGGGAATGGAGGCTTACATAGATGGGCCAGGCATCAGACTGCAGCATCACTGGAGCAGCCAGGCATATCTGACCTGCATCTAGTTTAGATAGGGAAGGAGGGAAAGAGAGAGAGAGCGGTCGAGAGAAATCGGGAGAGAGAGACACACATAAAGAGATAGACTTCTTTTCTTCTCCTGTAACAGTCAGATGTAGGAGAGGGTTGGGTTTGTGTGGGATGTGAGGATTTGGGGAAGGGAATTGTGGTGTTCTAGATGGGAGTGTAACCTTTAGAAGAAGCCATCAGAGTTTTGTGATGGCCTTTCCTGGGTGTGACATGCATGGAGACACCGCCAGGATCAGATGGCATTCATCCAGACAATTTTGTATCATCAGAAATAGGAACCTATTTGACACTTTTTTCACAATTATCATGATAGAAAGTCTGATGTTAGGAAACAGGCGAATAAAGGAGATGTAAATGTGTGTGCTAGTATAGCTATGTATAGGAATAAACACAAATGGAGTTGATAGATGTTACTATCATATTCTCATTTATATCCCTGGATCACAGTATGACAGTACTGTAATATAGTGTATAGGAACCTATAACATAGCATTTAACATAACCTGAAACATAACCTCTAACATATTCTTGACAGGTTTGTCAAGAATATGTGAATTTGTGAAATATGTGAATTTGTATTTTTCGATATAACATTTTTCATTTTCCTCGGGTTAAGAGGGTTGAAAAGGAAACGCCTGGGCCTTGCTCACCAAACAACGAAATGGATGTGAGATATGCTCACGCCACAACGGTAAAATGCTAAATCATAAACCATTGAGCACACAAAAGTTTATTTCTACATGTCATACGGTGGCACATCATATGATGTGATCGATGCAAACACCATGTAAAGGTTCTCCCTATTTAGATAAATATAAATATAAACAATTACTGCAATATCTATAAAGGCATGATACTTAAATATGGTCATTATTGTTTCGATTTTGTTTTTTGACGTATGAGTTTCATGAAGCCGATAGCAAAATCCCAGGGAGTTCTTTTGAGCATATGGTTGGCCAACGTTTTTCTCGTTGACAACCCCGGAAGAGGTCTGAGAGCAGCAAGGGGAGAGAAGAGAGAACATGCATCTGTAAATTTGCTAAATTTCGGGTAATTTCGGTGAGTCTTTGGTCCATTGACACTATTAGCATGGTTAACGTCAGTTCACCAATGATCACGGATGAAGAGCTTGGTTTAGTGTTGTGATGGCAGTTTTAATTACCAAAACTTCTTTGTTTACATGCCACCGGCTACAGAGTTGATAAACACGTGGACCCAGGTCAAAGGCAGAGCTTTTGAAGAATTGCAAGCATGATCTCCATGTAACAGTGACAAACAAATGAAACTGCATTAATATGATGTTGTTGTTTTGTGCAGTTATCGCATTTTCTTCTGCAGTCTTTTACGCTTCATCATTTTGAGTCATGTCTGAAGAAAAACTGCCAGGCAACGTAGCTGACTAGCTAGCTAAGGTAGCTAGCATTCGACCAGTGAACTCCCTGACGAGGAATTTTCTCTATATAAATGTATTTAGCTAAATGCAATTGTTTTAGTTTGTGGCTGAGCGCTGCTCAATATGTGGGAAATCGTATGTAGTGATCTTACACCAATCAGAAAGTACTTGCCAGCGTAATGTTAGGGATGGTAAAGCAGAGTTTGCCTGTCACACTGCTAGCAAAGAAGACACCATTCAGTCGGGTTACCTAGCTCATTTTCACCAGTAACCCTGGTCTGTATTTAGAACACCTTCAAGATGGAACTATGCAGCACTTCGCCATTTGCTCCTCTTTCCAGCAGTTTAATGTCTCCAGGGATATATACACTAACACACACCCTCTCTCTTTCTCTTCTGTCCTTATTCCCTGGTCTGGGCTGTGACCACCTAGCGTGGCGTTTCCACCGTGAGGCCGGTCTGGGAGACAATCATCTCTAGGCATCATGGCACAGACACGCAGGGCTAGCCAGGGCAATGGGCCAGGGCTCCCTCTTTCCCTGTGTGTGTGTGTGTGTGTGTGTGTGGCTGGCTGTGGCTGTGTGCATGTGTGTGTCTTTCTAGCAGTAGTTGGAACCAGGCTTTCTTGCCATTGGGCTGGTTATCCTGATTAAGGCAACTCATTAATAAAGTGTGTCAGCTCTGGGCACGCTCACACATGCTGACAGACAGCAGTAGAAGAAGAGAAGGAGAATGAAGATGATGACTGCTGATTATAATGATGATAACCGATTCCAATTCCTACTTTTCTTTACTGTTGGCTTTGTGTATGTTTTAGTGTGAGCGTGTTAGGACTACCAACCACGTCCTGCGGTGTCCGTGGCGATGTTCTGTAGCTACCAGGAGAGGGAGGAAGTGGAGGATGAGCTGTACGCTGAGGACGAGTCGGAGGGGTCGGAGGTCGACAGTGAGCTGGAGTTGCAGCTGTATAGTCAGCTGCACTATGCTTCCAACACGGGAGAAAGGGAGAAGGAAGGAGAGAAGGAAGGAGAGAAGGAAGGACAGAAGGAAGGAGAGAAGGAAACCAAACAACACCAGCCTACCCAGTCACATGACGAGGGTGAGAACTACATACGGCAACTCCTGCAACATCACACAGAGCGAAGTCAGGAAGCAGCAGCGAAAAAGCAGGTGAAGGAGGTGAAAGGTCGCAGGTCAATCCAGGCGCAGGTCATTGTCATCGACTCGAGTACCGAAGTCATCACAATCTCAGAGGACGACACGGACGACGGGGTGTGTCATGTGAAAGGTCAAAGGCTGGGGCCAAAGCCACGCCCCCTCAAAGCCTCGATACTGGCACAGCAGGTAAAGTTTGTGTGCGTGTGTGCATGTTTACTAGAGAATATTTGTGTAAATATGTCAGATTATTAGATGCACGTGTGTGAACTGTGATTTGACTCTGCCCAGAAGAAGAAGAAGAGGAAGAAAAAGAGGAGGAGCCCCAGTCTGGACTCTGTGGTGGTTCTGATCTCAGAAGAGTCCGGATCACAATCACAATCATTGCCTGGGTCGGAATCAGAATCCCGGCCCAAATCTCACCCAGGGTCCGAGTCGGAGTCCGACGGCCTGGAGAGCTGGATGTTCCTGGGAGGGGGCCGACAGAAGGAGGACAGCAGCATTCAGCTCAACCTGGAGGGAGGGGGCCACAGCAATGCAGGTGGGTGTGTGTGTTCATGTGTGCCTGTTATCATGTATGTTGGGGGGGTGTGTGTGTGTGTGTGCGAGCCTGTGTAATGGCTGTGTGTGAGTGTGTGTGTGTGTGCGCGCGCGTGTGGTTTTGGCTGTGTCTTCATGGTTATGTGTGCCATGTTATTGTATGGAGAGGGTGTGTTTAGGGTGTGTGTGTATGTATGCTGCGGAGGACGTGTGTAGAAATGTGTGTGTCAGGGGGACTGAAGAGGATATTGTGTGGTCCAACGCATTCAGAACCTACCTGCAGAACTTTGATAAGGACTGGGCACAGGGACTGTGTGTGTGCGGTGTGTGTGTGTGTGTGTGATTCCATGTCGGTAAGCTGTTAGCATTCCTAACACTGCTCATCCTCTGATTCATGTGTTTGTGGGTGAAGGTGTGTAGGAGCGCACACACGGTTTGTATGTATTTGTATATGTGCGTTTGTATTGAGGACTGGATTGTAATCTGCATGCATATGTACACACACACACACACACACACACACTCGTAACGCTAATGCCAAAAACAAACAAGGGAAAGACAACAGTGCAGAAAGAGGGGTGGAGAGAGTAATCAGAAAGATGAATAAAAATGTTCTCTGCAAATCTCTCCAGATCTCCATCATTATCTTAACCTGCAGTCTCAGCAATCTCTCTTTACCTCTCTTCCCCTCTCTCTCTCTTGCTCTTTCTCTCTCTATTCCTCTTTCTCTTTCCATCTCTTTCTGGCACCTCTTGTTTCTTTTATTCTTTTTATTTTCTCTCCTGTTTTCCCGTCTTACTTTTCTCTTTTCTTCTCTATTTCTTTTTTCTGTATCTTTCTCTCCCTCTCTCATTTTCCCTCTCTCTCCCTCATTCTCTCCCCCACCTCTCTCTCTTTCTCCATTCCTCTCTCTCTGTTCCTCATTTGAATTTCCCTGGGCTGACGTTTCTGCAAGAGTGCCTCTGCTCTCTACTGCCTGTACACGCACACACACACACACACACGCGCGGGTTCGGCCTGGTTCTGAAGAGGACTAGGGGGGTGAACAGTTTCAGGGCAGATCCCCACCCTCCCTTTCCTCTTTCCCTCTCCCCCTCTCATCTCGCCCTGTGATCTTTGGAGCCTGACCTCATGTCTGCATGCAGGGGGTCGGGCGGGAGGGGGACCGAGGGGGGGGGGTAAGGGGGTGGGGGAGGAAGGCCAGGGGGTGGGTAGGGAGGATGAGGGCGGGGGTGATGGGGTGGAGGGGAGGGGGGTTGGCATGTTGAATGAAGGAGGAAGGAGGATTGAAAGATGATTTGTCCCAATACTCTGAGTGTCGCCTTCTCCTCTTCGTCTCCTCTCCTCACTCTCTCTCCTCCATTGGCTGTGGTGAGGCCAGGTCTGCCCTTCACTCTGACGGGAGAGAGGAAGGAGACACGAGGAGAGGAGGCAAGGACAGAACAGATTTTCTCTTAGTGTTGTTGATATGGCACAGTGTTTATGGTGTATTGATTTCAATAACCGAGTGTAGGGGATTTGGACTCGGGGTGTGTGTGTGTGTGTGTGTGTGTGTGTGTGTGTGTGAGAGAGAGAAGAATAGTAAGAGGTTTTCACAGCAGTGACTAATGGTATTTGTACGCCTAAAGCCCCTCTCAGTGTCACCATCAAATCACATTCACTTCTCTCAGTCTGCGACAAGCTTCTCTCGCTCCCCTTTACACTTCAGTACAGTCATGTCTGTCACCTAGACACACTGAATCCATCCTGTCACACACACTGTCGCATTGTGACACAGACAGACACACATATACACACACAGCTGCACGCTCGGAATTTAATATCTTCACACATGCTCTTGGTTCACATAGGCTCTTCATCTTATACGCATGCGCACACACACACAAACACACACACACACACACACATACATACATACATACACACACACTGTGGTTGGCCAGTCACCGGTCTATAAGGTAATGATGGGTGGGTTCAAAGACTAGGAAACTGGAAAGAAGACAAAATGGAGGGAAAGAAAGACCAAATAAAGGAAGAGGCTTGAATCCTTTCCTCCTCCTTATACTCTTTTTCTCTTTCACTCATTTACTCATACTCCCTCACACAGACAACCAGTAGACCTTCAGAGGAGGTTCTTTGTGTGTGTGTGTGTGTGCGCGTGTGTGTGTGTGTGTGCGTGCGCACAAGCTTCATGCAGCAGCAGCAGCCAGATGGAACAAGAGAGAAAAATAAGGGCTTCCCAAAACCAGCTTTGTGCCCCTCTCACTCCAGGTGGTGTGTGTGTGTAAGGGACGAAGGCGTGGAAAGGCTAAACTTGAGTAATACTGGTTAAACCTCGCTCAGTGGTCACACTTTTTTTTTCTTTTTATCCCTCCCATTCTTTCTCTCTCTTTTTGTTCCCTTGGTCTTGGTCACTGCACACCAAACTTTGTTAGAGGCTTAGAGAGTTTTGGGTGGACTGGCTATCGGGGTGGCCGATTTCTCTGTGTGTGTGTGTTAGAGGTCTCAAAATACCTTTTTCCTTGAGGGTGTCTGAGTTTGAGCTTTGAGTTTTAGGAGAAAAGAACTTGTGCAGAAAGAAGGTAAGACCTTCTCCCCTCCTCACCTCTCAGAAGGAGGAGGATTCCCTAGGGATAGAATCAGGAGTTTGGGCTCATCTCCTCACCACACACTTCCATTCGTTCCTCTCTGTAAGTATAAACAAGAGAACTTCTTCTCCACGTAACTAGTATTTTGTCGCACGGTTAGCCTCCACCTTCACTTCTTCACACTTTCCCATATCATCTGAAATGGAATTGTAGTAGAACTTAAAAGGTTCTAGAATCTTTAGAACCTTTCATTTAAATTATGTTTACAAGTAGCCATTCTGGACTTCAAAGCTTGTATGTGACTGGTCAGGGTTGAGGTCAGTGTTGAAGGGGTTGATATAAAACTTGTCTTGCATTTCATGTTAGGACTATTTGTTTATGTTTACACCGAATTAACACATCTAGGCTGTGTTCTACAGTGTACTTTGACACTTTGTGTAAATGTGTGTGTGTGTGTGTGGGCGGGTGGTACTGAGGGAGCATGGATAGGATCAACTCTTATCGAGGCAGCCCAGTGCCACACGAGGTGTAACGCCACACCCATCCTACCACACAGGGTGTTTGCACAGGCGACACATTCTCACACACACACACACACACACACACACATATATAGATATCTATTTATTTCATACACACACACACATAAACACTAGGAGATGTTACTGTACTAATACGAATATCTCTTATTTGCTCTTTGTATGTATACAATATATAATAATGTTCTGCATGTGTCAGATTTTTTTAAATAAAAAATATTGACTCATTGTAATGTTCACCTGGTAATCAAAACTTTTTATAACGTTTTTTTGCCCCACAATTCAGTTGTGACCTTTTGTAATTCAGTAGTTCTTATAATGACATTCCCACAATGCAAAACAGCATTTTTATTTACTCTGTTGGCTAGTTTGATTGTCTCCACCCTCTACAATTACATCTATTTTTTCTGTGTTTACTGGGGTAACTTTGACTGTGTAAAGTTGATTCAATGAATATTAGGAAGTGAAATAAAACCTTTGTCCAAAAATTTAAAGATGTAGCTATTTCTGTAGTTGTGAATAATTATAATGGTCACATTGTTTTTTATAAAATAAAACGTAAATTTATGTCTTAAATGTCTTTTTTAAATGAGCATGAAACATTTATGTACAAATACAATTCGACTTATAACTGTAATTTCAATGTGTTTCCTGTCTGTAGTGAGACAAGGCTACCACTCCCTCAGTTATAGCTGTTCTTGGTTTGAGAGAGGTTATTTTTGCGATTGTATTTTAGGCCTGTGAAAAATCTTAATCTGGAAAAAAGACACTAACCAATTCTTGGAATAATTTGCACATGAACATTTTGTATTTATTTGTTTTTTTACTCCGGAAACCTTTCACAAAAAGAACCAGACATCTGTTCTTCTAATTTGCATGAGTGCGGTTGTTTGTTCTAAAAACATGAGGTCTCTGGTTTGTGTGTGGACCATTTTAACTTCAGATTACTGGAAAATAATTTAAAAATACCTCTCCCCTTCTCATATGGCCAGTATATGTCAACCTACGCCCTCACACCTTGTGTAGGCCCACAGTAAAGTGAGCCCAAGTGGCCTGACAGACATGACAGATCTGCTGTTTGAGTTGACCTTAAAGTGAAAGAACCAAAGGCCTTATAAAGTAGCTTTGGAAAAGAGCAATGTTTCTACACGGTTGCTAATATTTCTATTAAAAGAGAGGTGCACTGCAATGGGAATACACACACACAGCCAGTATTTCAGCAGTAGCAGTATGGCCTTGAGGTTAGGGTAATAGACTAGAGACCACAGAGGGTCTGCTCTTGCCCGAAGCTGGAGTATGTGTGTGTGTGTGTGTGTGTGTTGGTGGTGGTTATTTAATGTTTATTCAACCAGTGTGTTCCGTTGAGAGCAAGAATATGATTCTCTTAGGAGCCCAGCAGATGTGTAGCACGTCTTCGGTGCGCACACACTCTCTTATTACTGGTTTTCTTTTATTCTGCACTGTCTCCCCCTCTTCTAAGACCATTATCAATAATATTCATAATAATTAAGCAATCACTTAATAGGAAATCTAATTACATTGGGGTAGAGCCCCCTTGAGACTGCAAACATGGCATGCTTTTATTTGGCCATAGAACTTTGTCATTTTGTTCTAATTTATTGGGTGGGGTGGGTCTGAAGAGAAGGTTTAGGGACTAAAGGCTGTTTTAACTGGGGTTGGGCCTAGGCTGGTGAGGGGTTGGAGAAGGTGGTTGGAGGAGGTGGAGCCGCATATTAAAATGAAAAAGGCTTTAGGAGGAGATGGAGGTTAGAGGGGATAACCAGTCATGGATACACAAAATCTCACTGTCCGTCTCTCTTTCCTTCTTTCTTGCTCTTTGTCCCTTTCTTTCTTTGTCCGTCTACCTCTGTCTCTCCTCTCCTCTTCTCCCGTCTTTCCCCACTGCAACATCAGTTAAACAGTTAGGCAAATGGTGAACGCACACAGTACAGTTGCCTCCGTATGCAAAGATGACTAAAAATAGCAAGGTGATGTTTTGACAGAACGTCCCAGAAGACTAGTTCTGTGTTGGTTACACAACTGGCCCCATAGTAGGAGGGTCCAGTTGCTTTCTCTTGTTTGGGAAGGTGTGTCTAATGTACTGTAAATGAGTGTGCGTACATGTGTGTGCTCTGTACTGTTTTTGAATGCAACACTATGGTCATATGGCATCCAGTCTGTCTTGTGTTGAAGCACCAAGACTGGTGCTGAGGCCTGGAGGAGCGTGCGTCCCTCCATGCCTTGTCTTCCTCTCCTCTGTCTAGCTGTACTTCCTCCTCCCGTGCAGCTCTCCTTCCCATGTTGCCGTTGTGTTGCTGAGATGTCAGGATTGGTCAGATCCATGTGCTGAAAACTCCCTCCAGCCTACCGGTGGGGCAGCAGGATGCAGGAACCTGCCAATCCACTGCCCTTTACTCTTCTGTAGAGGAAGTGTAGACTGAATTATGGAGAAAATTCTAGAAGTTTTAAAACCCATCCTTCTCCTCTGTCTGTCTCACCGTGTCTCGGCTTTCCTGGGCTCCATGCCTCATGTCCGCCCTAGTTACGGAGCTGTTGCTAGGCCAGACTTTTTTGGACCAGCAGTCCTGTTTTCCTCTCTCTGCCCCTGCTGCACCCTGACCCTGACCAGAAATGAACTTACTTATGCTGCTTATATAACTATAACCTTTTCATTACTGGATATAGGTCAGTAATGTAAATATGTCAGTGTGTTTGTGTGTGTATGTATGTGATGTTTTTTGTGTGTGTGGGGTGCACACTGTGACTATCCTGTTATTCAGGATTAGGGTTTGGTGGAAGGCTGAGCTTACATTGGCAAAAGAAAAAAGGTCTGCTTTCGAAAGTCAAATTAACAATTCTAGATACAATCCGAGAACAGATATTTAAACTGTCTTTGGGGAGTTTAGTTACTGATATTTCAGCAGGGGAGCGAAGTTATTAAAAGATAACAACATCTTCAACACATCCCTTTCCTTCTCATTCCTTTTCTAGTTTGGGTGTATGTGTGTCAATGTTTCATGTAAAATCTCAAGATTGTGACATTCAGAATATTTACAGCTCTTTGGTTAGTAGAGGTGGCCTAAAAGATGTTGGAATGCCGTCTCTAAGACTCGCCGAGGTCAGAGATGTGTGTGTGTGTGTACAGTATGTAATATACAGTATGCTGTGAGAATTTGCGTTTTTGTTGTTTTGTGTTATCGGCAAGGTTAGTATGGATGGGGGTTTGGTCAGCCATTGTTTCAAATACCAGATCATGCTTTAGGAGTTTATATTTGTCATAGGATAGCTGCAGACTTGTCTATTGCAGTCTCAGGCACGTTTAAGTAGTACAGTTTTCTTAAGATTGTGGCATTCAATGATATGGCTTCCTTCTGGAGTCATTCCGGTTGGTTCTGTTAATTCATTTAGTGTCAACCCTTTATGATGATTGGTTGAAAACAAGCTTCATACAATTTTTTTTTCTTGATTTCAAGGAATAAAAACAGGACATTTTCACATACTTCCACATCATAATGGACCATTCTAGAAATGACGTAAACTCAGCACAGCTATTCTTCATGTCTTCCTTGGATCATTCATTTGAAGTTTGACAAATATTCCCACATTGAAACAGGGTTTTCATGGTCCTATGAGTATTCACAAGGTGTTTAGTGATGTATAGTGAGGAGTTCTGTTACTTTGTTAAACTGAATGTTGTTTTGTTACTTCTCTAATCCTTGTCAGCGCATCTTCCTCCCGGCGTTCAGTCGGCACTCTTCGTTCCTCGGCGTCATCCCCGTAAATGCTGCAGGGTGTTTTAGTTTCAACAAATAACTGTCGCCAAACTGACAAGATTTCAGAAAAGTCGTCTGATCTGTGTGTGTGTGTGTGTGTGTCTAAGTGCAGACTGATCAATAGTAATTGAGTAAAGTGTCCCCAATGTTTCCATCTCTTTGTAGCTCAGGCTTCTTTGTAGGTTTCTTTTTTTCCCCGCAGGCCACGAGGAGAGAATAGAAAAGAGGTATACTGAAAGAGAGAACACGGGCATGTTTGCAGGTCGGCAGGCATGACCGGCTTCCCTCAGCCCAATCTCCGTATTCAGTATGACCTCTTATCAAAAAGTATTTTGCTTTCTTTTCTTCTGTCCATTTAAACTGGGGGGAAGAGCAGGAATGTGTGTGAGTGCGCGCGCGAGGGTGTGTGTGCGCGTGTACATGCGCTTTTAAAAGAACTGAGAATTAACCACAGGTATAACTGGAAGAGTTGTAATGGTTTTCCAACCTTTCTCTTAGACACGTTCCTTCTCTGTCTGCTGCGTGTGTGCACTCCAAAGGTATTAGCATGGAGACATTAGCCATAAACTCTAAGGTATATTAAAGCAGCGCTCCTGTTGTTCATATAAACACACCAATTCAATTTAGCATGCCCCAAGGGGAATAGGATTGAGCTGGAGAGAGGGGAGGGTGGCAGAGGGAGGTAAGGAAAGAGGGAGAGGGGGAGAGAGAGGGAGAGAGAGAGAGAGGGGGGGAGAGGGAGAGAGACGGGGGGGGTGTGGAGGAAGTGGCATGGTTTGAAAGGGGGAGGATAGGAAGGAGATGGCAGAGTGGTGGAGAGGAAGAGGAGAAAGGAGGGATGTGAGAGAGAAGAGTCAGAAGAAGGGAGGAGTACAGCTGGTGAGAGTGGAGCAGAGTGAGAGGAGGTGTGGGGGAAGGGAGGAGAGGACAGAGACTGGGGTGTGAGGTGAAGGGGAACAGAGAGGAGGAGAAGGAGGGGTGGAAGGAGAGGGAAATGGAATGAGAGCGATGGAGGGAAGGAGGAGAGGGGTTAGAAAGAGGCAGATATTTGGTATTTTAGTAACAGTACTGTCAGCATAACATTGACCTGACATTAAAGCCAGTAGGCATCTCATACACACACATCCAGTGGCCTCACCCCTGCGTGCGTGCGTGCGTGTGTGTGTGGTTGGGGGTAGTGCACAGTGAATAAAGCTGTACGTATATTATTCACTCCAAATTCAAATATTCTTTATTACCTGTCAGAGGGAGAGAGAAATGGAGGGGGGAGGAGGGCAAATGAAACGACCCCTTATCTCCCTCCTTTTCTACCATCCTGTCCTTCACCTTAACCTGTCTTCACACACACACATATATGTACGCAATAGATATGTCATTATACATTACATTTATATATACAGTATCTATATGTGTGTATGTAATCTTAATTTTACAGTTAAAAAACAAATCTCATTGATTCTTCGTTAAAACTAAGATGTTCCAAATGTCACAGTACAGCGGAGACGGGCCAGAAGATGATGCTGCTGCTGAGAGAGAGAGAGAGAGAGAGAGAGGGGGAGAGAGAGAGAGGGGGAGAGAGAGAGGGGAGGAGCAGTATTTAGGCGTTTCACCTCCTTACCCTCCCCACCCCATACTCTCTTCTCACACACACACACACACACACACACACACACACACACACACACACACACACACACACACACACACACACACTGTAACCCTGGACCCCCAGCTCCTCCTCTTGCCCCTCTCAGCCAGGCAGAACCCCTGCCATCTGTCCATCTCCCCCTCCTTTTCTCATCCTCTTCTCTCTCCCTCCCTCTCTTTCTCTTTATACCTCCTCTCCCTGATGTGTTTTACCCCTTCTTCACCATTGTCTTCAACCTGGGATGTTCTTAAAACACGTTTTCCGGCCTCAGCATTCCTCTATACCTTATAGGGTCCTATACCCTTATACCTCCCCTTCTCCATCCTTCTTTCATACCATTCTCCTTTCTCTCTCTGAAATAAGGGATGAGAATTGGATCGGAAAAGGGGAAGAAAGGATGTACTGTAATGAAATGAAAAGATCTTCTCGGTGGACTACCATGTCCCTTGGTGCCCTGCCCCCACCCTGCTCAGTCTAATTAAACACTGCTGGACTAATCATTTTGTTGTTTTAGAAACTCTAGTGAGACTCGCTTTTGTTCTATAATCTCTCTCTTATTCTGTCTCTCTACCCCTTTCTCTCTCTCTCTTTCTGTCTCTCTGTGTCTGTCTGTCTGTCTCTCTCTCTCTGCCCATCAAGGGCTATCTCACTGGCTGATTCTGTATTTCATTATGTGGTGAATGTACTGTGTGTGTCGTGGGGGTTACAGGAGGAGGAGGAGGAGGAGGAGGAGGAGGAGGAAAAACCAAATCTAAATTAAAACTTTATAAAGCGCCATTATTTAATTACCCCAATGGCTATGGATTTGAAGGATTGAACGAAGTGTGTGTGTGTTTGTGTGTGTGTGTGTGTGTGTGTGTGTGAGAGAGAGAGAGACCAAGCAATGGGAACCGCAATGGCTTGGATTATTCATATTTTTCAATTTACAATAGCCTGCCTTGTGTGTGTCTGCATGCCCCAACCCCAAAACCCAGACCCCTTTTTTACCTCTTCTATCTCCCCACACACACACACACACACACACACACACACACACACACACACACACACACACACACACACACACACAAGAACACACACTGATACACAAAGTGGCAGCAGATAAAAAGGCATTATGGTAAATTCCACTTGATGACAAATTTTTAATTTGGTGAACGGGCTGTGTTGAATGGAGCTTAATTACTTGGCCAGAGATCCTGGTAAAATAACCTCTCTGCTTCCTGGTGCTGTGCTTCCCGGCACCGCGCTCCTGATAAGAGGCGGCCGGCGCTCCTCAGAATGACGCAGATTAACCACAACGTTTATCTCCTGCACCTCTCTCTCTCTTTCTCTCTCTCTCTCTCTCTCTCTCTCTCTCTCTCTCTCTCTCTCTCTCTCTCTCTCTCTCTCTCTCTCTCTCTCTCTCTCTCTCTCTCTCTCTCTCTCTTTTCTTCTTTTCTTCTTTTCTCCTTCTTCCTTCTGTATAATAACAATAATAACAATCATGAAAATTCTATCAACCTAGCCCCCCCCGCTGACTGCCCCCCCCCCTTCCCCCCCAGCTTTCCTCTCCCGCAGGAGCAAATTCATCAAAATGAAATTGAGGTTGCAACTCACTGGTTTTATTGAAATATATTTCCCCCTTTTCCAGATACAAATATTGGTGGGTGTGTGTGATTGGAGAGAGTGAAATGGTGACTCTCGGTGGTACAAGTTTGTCAAGCAGGTGGGCTTATTTTAGAGACTGACACACACACGCACGCCCCGACACGCACGCACACACACACACACACTCAGACACACAAAGCGGTTTCAGTTTAACTCATATTTGGGCCTGTTGTATTATTGTAATGGTGACATTACATAAACCGCCGTGTGACGCTCTGAACACATTCCTTAACTAGTACATGTTTTGGAATTAACATGCACCTATGAAGGCTTGATTTGAGAGAATTGGCCAACACTCACTCTGTCAGAAACACACATAGACACTCTGTCTTTGGCCTCCTTCGGTCCCTGTTGTAGTGTACCCTGATTGGACCGTGTGTTTGCCGTGTGGTTGCCAGGCCGCGCCCCTGCTGAGTGGTAATTGGTCTCTGCAGTGTTGCCGTGTGGCAATGGAGCTTTGAATGACAGGTCTGGCCACCTGCCCTGCCCTATCTGCCAACATGAAGTAGGAAGGGGGGGGGGGGGGGGGGCGACGCATTGCGTTGGCAGTGGGGGGTCAGACCTGGTGTCTGAGGGTATGGGGTGTGGTGAGGAGAGGAGTGAAGCGGGAGGGGGGTCGAGAGTTTGGGGGCGGGTGAGGGGAAGGTAGAGGGTAGGGGGTCGGGCGAGCAGTGACGGTGAGTATGGAATGCATACACCGTCTAGGAATGGGTACCTTTCCCCTCTCCCCCTGGTGCCTCTCTTAGCTCTCACAGATGCACTCCTTCTTGCCCTCTTCCTCGCCCTCTTCCTCAGACGCAGCTTTCGCCGTCCGTCGCGTTTTCGCTCTCTCCCGTCCCCTCACCCAATCCCCGTTGGTCTCTTCTGTCCGAGTCCTCCTCTCCTCCTTGTGTGTTTGAGTGATTCCGACACCCCTTGGGTGTGTTTAACCTTAGAGAAAGGCAGGCCACAGAGCGAGGGTGCTGTCACACAGCGTCCCCGCACCCACACAAACCCACACCCTCGCCATTGTCATGTATAGGGGTGTTAATCCTCCGTGTCTCTTCAGTATCAAACATTCCCTCCATTCTGGAGGCGAGGCCCTTCTTCCGCTCCCTTTGTGTCTGTGTGTGTGTGTGTGTGTGTGTATTTAGTTTGAGAGAGTGCAGGCCCAGTGACTGGGTGGGGGTGGGTAGTGGTGATGGGGGGGTGGGGGTCCTGTTTAAGTGTTTGGAGGGAGAAGAGGAGGCGAGGAGGAGGGGATGGGAGGACACCAAGGCTTTGATGTGTACCGGGGACATTGACTCTTGTAGATACTCCACACACATCATGCTCTTTCTTATACACACACATCGTGCTCTTTCTTACACACGCACACACACACACACACAGATTGTGAGCATCTTGTGTGAGTTGATGTTTCCTGTCACTTCCTCTGGGTTATCACCCTGTCTCGTCTTCTGGCCCTTGAGAAGCTTGTTGTTCATGGTGCCCTCAATTTCCCAACTACTGTGTGTGTGTGTGTGTGTGTGTGTCACCTCAGGAGAACCCGGGTGTTCATGGTTCATTACCCACACGTACACTTACGTTCTGTTCTCACCGGCCGAGGACACACACACACCTACCTCTCTGTGTTGGTCTGCAAGCTCTGACAAACTGATATCCTCCTTCCCTCTCTTCCTCCTTTCCTTTTCTTTCTTTTTCCATTTCATTAATTAGGGTACCTATGAGACAAACAGATAGCATCTGTCGCTATCCGTCCCTTTCTCCTCTGCTCCTCCTTTCCGTCCTGGTGGTTTTCCCCTGTTGACAGCGGGATGTTTTAATGTTACCAACTCCCAGCACACACACACACACACACACACTGACAGACACACTCCCATGTTATAGATACACTTGTTTGTGTGTAGGCAGGCAGCCAGTTCCTCTCCCAATGTGTGTGACCCAGCTTTGACACAGAGGTTTGGCCTTTATCCTGTGTGTGTGTGTGTGTGTGCGTGCGTGTGTGTGTGTGTCTGTCCTCAGATTAAAGGAAAAGCTTCCTGCTCTTTATTTGGTGAATCCCGCCGGGAGATGCTTTGGGAATGACTTTCGCAGACACACACACACACACACACACACAGGCCTGTTTGGGACTTGTGGAGCAGCAGTTTAAACAAGAAAACCTTGACTGTAACGAGACGGAGAGAGGCAGAGGAGGACAGAGTGAAAGGATAGAGAGAAGTAGGAAGGAGAGAAGAGAGGGTGAGGGTGATGTTTGAACATGGCTCAAGGCTAGCTGTGTGTGTGTGTGTCCAAAGGATAAACACAGTCACCCAGCTCATCAAGGGGGTAGCTGAACTAGGTGTGTGTGTGTTTGTGTGTGGGTGCAACTCATTTAATGTATGTAATGTATTAAATTGTACTATATAATATAGTATGATCATGTCACGGTAATGAGGATTTCATGTTAAGTCATAAATGTTCGTTTCGTCCTTTCCTAGGTGACATTGGTGATGTAGGTGGAGTCTGGGTGGTGTCAGGCAAGGATAGAGAGGTAAGCTACTTTAAGGCATGTTTATGTATGTTTCTGTGTCACACTATGTTCTGTGTGTATGTGTACAACACTTTGCTATGTGTGTAACAGTATGCTCTGCATGCACGTCTGTGTATACCTATTCCATGTAGCACTATGCTAACACTATGTTCTTTGGACTAGATATTCTTGTTGGGTCCAGAAGTCCCCTTAAGCATAGTAAAACAGGGAAAGGTTTAACATATTCTTGGTTCACACACACACACACACTTGGTTCTTTTTCTAGGGGATTTAGGGGGTTAGGGTTAGAATGACTGTTAAGGTTATGGTTCCATTAAGGATTGGGGTTTGGAGTCAGGGATAGTTTTAGGGTTAGGAGCATTGGCTAGGTTTACGATTAAGGTCAGGCTTTTTGGGTTAAGGTTAGGGTAAGGATAAGGGTTAGGGCTTTTAATGGGACTGAATTTTACTGGAAATGGATTGCTATTTGCCACAAGAATAGCAATCATATGTGTAAATATATGACATGTTATATATAACACTATGCTCTGTGTGTGTCCCAGGCCCAGATCTCTAACCGAGAGAAGAATCAGCCATTCCGCCGGGTGTCTTCCAGGTACTACACAGATAAGAATGTCACCTGCATCAACTGCAACAAGACTGGACATCTGTCCAAGAGCTGTTCGGAACCCAGGGTAGACACACCACACACACACACACACACATATAGCAATATCCTCAACATAGAACAAAGAATATTGAGTTTAATTTGGATGTTTGCCTTTTTTGTCCTTGCTGTTTGTGTGCGTGTGTGTGTGTGTGTGCGTGCGTGTACACAGAAGGTGCCATGCTGTGCACTGTGCGGGCAGCCAGGCCACCTCATGAGGGTGTGCCCCAGCAGGCACTGTCTGAACTGTGGGCTCCCAGGCCACCTGTACCAGGCCTGCCTGGAGCACAGCTACTGGCACAAGCACTGCCATCGCTGTGGGATGACCGGGCACTTCCAGGACGTGAGTACACATGACACACACACATGCGCACGCACGCACACACACATGTATGACCCCCTCCTTCACTTGATGGGTGACCCAGGGTTAGACCACGCTGCTGTTTATCTTAATTGATACAGTTCATCAATTACAGCTTAGTTATGTCTGCCATGCTGCATCTTCCAGCGTGTGTGTGTATTTGAATACGTGTGTGTGTGTGCGTGTTTGAATGTGTGTGTGTGTGTGTATGTGTAAAGGGTAAATCTAATGACCGTCAATGACAATTATCTCACCGCAATGTTGATTATGCACATTTACACTGATGTTGCTGTGTGGAATGTATGTTGTCATACACTCATATATATATATATATATATATATATATATATATATATATATATATATATATATATGATGAGATATATGAGATATATACATATCTCTTTCTCTTTTTCCTCTCTTTCTTCAGCCCCTGCCTTTCTCTCTCCCTTTATCTGGCCCTCTCACTCACTCCCTTTCTCTCTCTCTCTTGCCTTTTTCTCTCTTAGTTCAAACCTATGATTTTTTCTAAACTGTGAACAATGTGAACTATGTCTGTGCGTGTGTCTGTTTGTGTGTGTGTTTGTGCACGTGTGTGTGTGCGTGTGTGTCTGTGGCAAGGACTGCTCCCCCGGTTTCTCTGTCTCTCATTAAAGACAGACGGTTGACGGAGCGCCTCGCCTGTCGCCCCCGACAACAACCCTCTACCCTGGTCTGGAGGGAGGGGAAATAGAAGAGGGGAATGAATGAGTGAGGCAGGGAGGAAGATGCATAGTAAAGGAGGAATGAGAGGGGGGGGGCAGCATGGTTAAAAAGACTGCGAGTGTTTATCCTCAAGTAAAAGCCTCCTCTCCCTCCCGCTGTACCTCTGCCCCTCTCTCCTTCGATTCCTCCCCGTTTCCCTCCGCCTCTCACTCTGCCTCCCTCCCTCTCTCTGCCTCTGCCTCCCTCCCTCTCTCTGCCTCTGTCTCCCTCCCTTCCTCTCTTAATTATTCCCTCCCTTTATTCGTCGGCTCCTAGCCCGAATCTGTCTGTCTGACTGTCGGCCTGTCTCTGTCTCTCTCTCAGTTGGTGTGTAACCACATAGCCCGTGGCTCATGTTGAAGTTGCAACAGACTTCCCACAGGGATGTTCTATCCCCCCCCCCAACCCATGATGGTTGTGTGGGGGCACTCGGAGAGAGAGAGAGGGAGAGAGGGAGAGGGGGGAGAGGGGGAGGGGGTGAGGGGGGGGAGGGAGAGGGAGAGGAGAGGGAGAGGGAGAGGGAGGGAGGGAGGGAGGGAGGGAGGGAGGGAGGGAGGGGGAGGGGGAGGGGGGGAGAGGGAGAGCAGAGGAGGTAGGGAAGGAGGGAGAGATTAAGTGGTGGAAGGAAAAGGATCCGCGCTTCTCAAATCCTCTTGCCGTGGTTCTTTCCTTCCTCCATCTCTCTCTGACCCTCTGTCCATCTGCCCACCTCTCTCTCCCCCACTGTCTCTCTTCCCCTCTTCATTTCTTTCCCTCTCCCTCCCTCTCTGTGTCTCTGCCCCCCTCTCACTCTCCATCTCTGAAAAGGGTCAGTTCATCTGCTCTCTCAGCGTCACCTAATGGGTTCTTCCCACATTCTTACTCTGCTAGACAATTACCCACACACAACGGTTTTCACATGTTTATCTTGTGCCTGCGTGTGTTTCCTTCATTTCTCTAACGGAGCTTTTTACTTTTCCCTCGACAGGCCTGCCCAGAAATTTGGCGACAGTACCACATCACGGTAAGGGTGTGTCTGTTTACTGCTTGTTTGTATAAAGACGGGGAGAGTATAATTGGCGAAAACCATTGAGGCTTTATGTCCCTGAAGTGTGTCTGTGTGTGTGTGTGTGTGTGTGTGTCAGAGAGCAGAAAGGTGTATGACAGTCACATGGGCCGCCTGTCATGGGGCTGACAGCAGTTGCTAAGGGAGGTGTGTGTTTCTGTGCGCGCACGACCCAACATCTGCTGAAATAACTTCTCTCTCGTATGTGTGTGTGTGTTTGTTGAGTGAGCGAGCGAGTGATATAGACCTCACCCTAAAAGAAAAGAGCAGCTTGTTTGTCAATTAAAAGACGTGATAAACCATGAAATGGCCTGCCAGCAGCACACGGGACAGGACGACGGGGAGGGGGCGGGGGTGCACCGTGTGTGTGTGTGCGCACACCGTGTGTGTGTGTGCCGTGAGTGGGTGTAGTGGAGGGAGGTCTGTCTGTCACTCTTCTCTGTGGAGATTAATTAGCAGAGACTGTCTAATGGAAAGGCAGCATCGTTAAGGCCTGACTTACACAGCGGGAGAGAGAGTAGGGGGGGGAGAGGGGTGGAGAGAAGGGAAGGAGGAGGATGGAGGGAGGGGATGGAGAGGGAGAAGAGGGGACATGGAGCGAACTTGGAGAGGGAGAGAGAGAGAGCTCATTGATGTTCATATCAGAACTCTGAACTGTAAGTGATTGGAGAGGGTTCCTTAGAGAAATGAACATTGGAAACTAA